>NW_024070196.1:60450154-60545734 GCF_014754425.2 Oryx dammah | reverse complement strand
ATGGAACTGGCTTTGGTTGGCTAACGGCTCATGGTTACTCGAGGGGTTGCAGCCCATCTTGGGATGCACTAGTAACCCTTATTATGAAGAGGGGATGGAACTGGCGTTGGTTGCCCCAGTGGCTCATAGCTACTCAAGGGGCTGCAGCCCATCTTGAGATGAACTAGCATCTCTTATAATGAAGAGGGGATGGAACTGGCTTTGGTTGGCTAACGGGTCATGGTTACTCGAGGGGCTGCAGCCTGTCTTGGGATGGACTAGTAACCCTTATTATGAAGCAGGGGACACAACTGGCTTTGGTTGGTCAGTGTCTCATGGCTGCTTGAGGGGCTGCAGCCCATGTCTCCTACCGGTTGAGTTTTGAGGTCTGGCTGCCCTGGTCTGTGCTTGCAGAGAACATCCCCTGAGGTCCATCCCCACTGAAGGCTGAGCTATGCAGTGTCCCCTCCCAGGGAAATTCCCAACGGAGGGGGCAGCACATACCCCGAGGGTGGGGTTCAGGTGTCTGTGGGAAGAGCTCTGAGGCCAGCTGTGATGCATCACACCACACATTAGCTTCTTTAGCTCCTTCACCTGCCCTAAGAGGTGTGTGGAAATATTATACCCAACTTACAGAGCAGAGAAACTGAGGCCCACAGAGGGGCGAGGACTTGCTGGGGTTCCACAGTGAGCAAGCTTGAGGCCAGGGATGACTCACCAGATGAGCACAGGCTCTGGACCAGCGCTTTGGGCTTCCTGGGCCAAAGGACTCCACATGTTCTGGTTTCGGGTCTCAGTGCTCTGTTTCTCTGGGTGGAAGCCCTGGCCCCATTCAAGGAGGTCAGGCACGCAGTGGATGCCTGCTGGGCAGCCATGACATGGTCTGCTGGTCCCCAGAGGTCCTGCCTCCACTGAACTAGCTGTGTGACCCTGGGCAAATCCTCTCCCCTCTCTGGGCCTTAGTTGCCCCCCATCTATAAAACGAAGGTGGACTGGGATCCCCACTCTGGTCTACCCCCTCAAGCCTGCTCCCCAAACCTTCTCCTTCTGCAGGTCAGGGAGCAGTGACCCCTACTGCATAGTGAAAGTGGACGACGAAGTTGTGGCCAGGTGAGGCGGGGAGAAGCCAGGCATGGGGCGAAGGAGACGGGGGAGTCCAGGTATAAGGATCCACATTGAAAAGAGAACCTTGGGGGCAGACTTACCCCACGGATGGACTCGCTGGCCTGATGGTGGGTGTTTTGTGCCCCAGCTACGGGGCTGGATGGTGGGGTCTGTGGGGTCTGGCTCCTCTGTCCATCTAGTCCCACCAACTGGCCACCACCTTCCCCCTTGCCCTGACGATGTCCCTGCCTGCGTCCTGGGGCTGACTCAGCGGCTACCAGCTTGCGCCTTCCTGGGGGCGGGCATCTCATGCTTGGCTGGGCTGGCTGGTTCTGGGCCTGCTGGGTGCTGCGGGCACTGGTGTGTATGTGTGTGTGTGTGTGTGCATGTATGCCCAGTTGGACCTGCATGTGAGTGTGTATGGTGTGTGGGGAAGTGTTGGAGGGCTGGTGTGAATGCCTGTGACCACTGGTGTGTGTCCCCGTGGGTGTGCAGACTCAGACGCTCGCATTGTGTACCGGTGTGTGGGGTGTGTATGCCTGTGTGCACACATGGGCTGCCATGTACATGCATGTGTGCACCGATGCCTGCTTATTTGGGTACACAGGCGCCACTGTGAACACGTGAGAATGTGAAGATGTCTGGTTGTGTGAGCGAGTCTTGGGCTGGGCTGGGCTTGGTTGCCGCCCCCGCAGGCCGAGGGACAGCTCTCAGCCCCCGCAGGCCTGAGGGGCGTGGGTGGGCAGGCGGCTGAAGCCTCGGTTCCTATGGAGACGGAGGATTCAGGATCCTCCTGGCGCCAGTTCTGGTCCAGATGGGCTGGGAGCTGGGGGCAGGGAGCCCATGTTGGGGAGGGTCAACCTGCAGTACCCCAGTCAGTCTCTGTGTTTATCCCCCCTCACTCTCTCTGTGTTTACCCTGCCCCCTTCCCACACTCTGTGACACCGCCCCCAAGCCCACAGCCTGATTTTCTGCATGACCCCAGGCTGCTGTCTCCCTCTCACTGGGTTCTGAGGACCCTCCAAGTTCAGGGGCTGGGGAGCCTGGGGGGGACTTCCAACTGGAAAGAGGGTGCAGTAGGGGGGAAGCGAGTGTTTGGAAAGAAGAGTCAGTCTGATGGAGTGGCCCTGGTCTGTGTGTGTGCGTGTCTATGTTCACACTCGACTGGGGGAGAGAGTGGTGGAAGTGAAGTGGGGCTTGAGTTCCCAGCCGGAGACGGAGGCCAGGTTGTGGTGGTGAGAGCACCAGATGCTCGTCTACTAGACCAGTGGTCAGTGACAAGGGTCCTGGCCCTCGGGCTTTGCAGAAAAGGATTCCCACAAAGGTGGAGAGTCGTGAAGCAAGTCAAGTATTAAGAGGGCAGAGCGTACAGTATGTGTGGGGGATAGGCATAAGGACAGACTCGGAGGGCGAGTCCCTGAGTTGCACCCTTGTGATAGTGAATTACTTGTATGGGCATTTCTTCCAGGTTTTCTCTGACCAGTCATTTTGATTTACCTGGCTCACAGTGCATATTTAGTGTATCTCAGGATCCTTCCATGTGTGCACGCATCTTTTAGCCAGGATGGACTCTACTGAAGAGGCCTGTGGGTAGCCCCGCCTTAGTTAACGTCACTCCCCTTTGACCTCCAAAGAGTGTTCCTGCGCATGTGTGATCAGAGAGGTCTCTTGACTTCCAGAATGAGAAGTATGTGGTCTGGGCAGGGCCCAGCCTCCCACTTAATAGTCTTGCTATTGTCTTGGAGTTTTGGTCCATAGGGAATGAGTCTCCAATCGCTTTACCCTAAAGGGGGCCCATCTACCTTCTGCCTCAGAAGGAAGAAGGCAGAGGCAGGTGTGTTGGCCAAATTTTGCAGCTGTCAACTTGAGTGTATGTTGACTGGGCAAAGTGAGTTCTCTTTTCGCTGTTGGGTAAAGGGCGGTGCATCTGCAGAGGTGTTGGGGTGAGGAGGTGTGTGTCTGTTTCTGGGTCTGTCTTGGTCCCTGATCCTTCTGGGGTTCCCTCTTGCTGATTAAGTGCTCCAGCCCCTGCTGACTTCATGGTCCCCTGGCCCCTCACACTTTCCTGCCTCCCAGCCACCATCTTCTTGTTCCTCAAATTCACCATTCCTGCCTCAGTGCCTTGGCACATGCTCTTCCAGCCATCTGGATTGTCTTTATCCTCTCTCTGCTTTGCCTGACTAACTCCTAGGGAAAGCCTTTCCTGACCCCTCCCATCCTCAGCCCAGTGGGCACCGCTGGGATAACCAATCACAGGACTTCTCTCACTGTGTCATAAGGGCTCTGGAGGGAGCCCCTTTCTGCTGGGGGAGTTCTGTGGGGGTGGGGACCTTGGCACCTCTTCCTCTAGTTTCCCATAGCCCCCAAGACTTGGCACATAGTCAGGGTGAGTGTTTATGAAGTGAATGAATGGATGAATGGAATTGTGTGTCTTGTCTGTTACTGAGGGTTTTGTGATCCTCTGTGTGTATCTCTGCCGGGTATCACTCTGTGTATGTGAATGTGTGTCTGTGTGTGTCTCCATGTTCTGGGCATTGTTTTTGGTCTGTGTTATCCGTGTGAATGTTTTCTCTGTGTGGGTCTGCCCTTGTCTGTATGTAGACACACAGTTGTATATTTCTAGAGATTTTTGAAGATGCATATGGGTATCTGTATGTGTGTACATGTGTCTCTTTGTGTCTGGTTTCCTGGGTATATCTGTGAATGTGTGTGTGTTGTGTGTGTGTGTGTCAAGGTCTCTGGGTGTGTGTTATGGTTTGTGTGTGCATCTGTGTGTATCTCATATCTGGGTTCTTGGGTCTATGTGAGTGTGTATGTGTAGCTGTATTTGTGTTTGAGTAGCTCTGGGTGTGTGTGTGTGTGTGTGTGTCCCCAGGTATCTGCTGCCTGTGTGGCCCAAAGGCCCCCCTGTGCCCCCTTTTGCAGGACAGCAACCATCTGGCGGAGCCTGAGCCCCTTCTGGGGGGAGGAATACACCGTGCACTTGCCCCTGGATTTCCACCATCTGTCCTTCTACGTGCTGGACGAGGACACGGTGGGGTGTGTGTGCTGGGGACCCAAACCTGGGCGTCTGAGGGAAGGCGGGACACCCCAAAGCACAGTCCACATCTGCACCCACCTCGCCACGGGCGGGACAGGGGTCCCTGATTTGGACCCTCACCTGCCTGCCTTTCTGCAGGCACGATGACATCATAGGCAAGATCTCGCTGAGCAGGGAGGCCATTACAGCAGACCCCCGAGGTGGGTGAGGGTGCCAGGCAGAGGGAAGGGGGGTGGCGCTTGCCGGGGCATAGCAAGCAGCACGGGGCAGCACAGAGCTTTCGGGGGAAATTATTTCAGTTGTTGCTTCTGTTTTGAATTTCATTTTTTTTTAATTTGTGTTATTTATTGTTTTGGCTGTGCTGGGTCTTCGCTGCTGCATGGGCTTTCCTCTAGTTGCAGCGAGCGGGGGCTACACTCTGGTCGCCGTGCACAGGCTTCTCATTGCAGTGGCTTCTCTTGTGGTGGAGCAGGGGCTTCAGTAGTTGTGGCTGCTGGGCTCTGGGGCACAGGGTTAGCAGCTGTGGCTCATGGACTTAGTTGCTCCATGGCACATGGGATCCTCCCGGATCAGGGATCAAACCCATGTATACTGCATTTGCAGGCGGATTTTTTTTTTTTTTTTAACCACTGAGCCACCAGGGAAGCCCAGATTTTAATTTAATTCAGTTATTGAGCAGTTAACTTATTTACATTCAATATTCAAAAGATACAGTTAGTGGTGGAACTGTCCCTCTTGTCCCAGCTTCTCCATTCTCATCCCCCGTGTTGTCAGTTTCTTGTATGTCCTTGTAGGGACATTTTAAACCTACGCAAGCAAGGGACTTCCCTGGTGGTCCAGTGGCTAAGACTTCACACTCCCATGCAGAGGCCCTGGGTTTGATCCCTGCTCAGGGAGCTAAATCCCACGTGCCACAACTAAGATCCAGCACAGACAGATAAATAAAATAAGTATTAAAAAAACATATGCAAGTAGCAATAGTAATAGCAGCAAACATTTATGTAGTGCTTAGTGTGTGCTGATCACTTTCTAAGTGCTTTACATGTATCAATTCACTTGATTATTCTAATAACCCTAAGAGGTGAGTACTCTTGTTACGCCCATTCTGCATGCGCTTGCTCAGTTGCTTCAGTCACATCCAGTTGTTTGCAACCCCATGGACTGTAGCCCGCCAGGCAGGCTCCTCTGTCCATGGGATTTCCCAGGCAAGAATACTGGCGTGGGTTGCCATGCTCTCCTCCAGGGGATCTTCCCGACCCAGGGTTCGAACCCATGTCTCTTATGTCTCCTGCACAGGCAGACAGGTTCTTTACCACCAGTGCCACCTGGGAAGCCCTGTGCCCACTCTATAGGTGAACAAACTGAGGCACAGGGGGTTAAATAACGTGCCCAATATCACAAAGTGACTAAGTGGGACAGCTGGGATTTGAACCCAAGTTGTCTAGTTCCAAGGTCTGTGCTCTTTCTACTATATGGGTTTTGTTCTCCGCTTATAGAAATAGGGCTTCCCTGGTGGCTCAGATGGTAAAGCGTCTGCCTACCATGCGGGAGACCCGGGTTCAATCCCTGGGATGAGAAGATCTCCTGGAGAAGGAAATGGCAACCCACTCCAGTATTCTTGCCTGGAAAATCCCGTGGATGGTGGGGCCTGGTGGGCTATAGTCCATGGGGTCGCAAAGAGTCAGACATGACTGAGCTACTTCAGTTTTTTATTTTTTATAGTAATAGGACTCCATTAAGCACACTGTTCTATATCCTGTCTTTTCACTTCGCCGTGTATCTTGGAGATCTTTCCATGTTAATGTCTCAAGAGCGTCTGCATTCTTTGCTCTTAGTATGACTTCATGGCACTCCGCTTTGTGGATGTACCATCATTTATTTGGCTAAGTGCCTTCTTGATGTGCACTTGGGTTACTGACAGTGTTTTCCTAGTTCAAACAATGCTGCAATGAATAGCCTTGTACAAACGTGATTGCACACATCATGCAAGTTTATATTAATTAAAAAAAAATTTGACTGTGCAGTGCAGTATGTTGGATCTTAGCTCTCCAGCCAAGGATCGAACCCATGCTCCCTGCATTGGAAGCAAGGAGTCTTAACCACTGAATCGCCAGGGAAGTCCCCATATATGCCAGTTATATCAATCAGCATAATGAATTCCTAGAGGTAGATTTGCTGGATCAAAGAGTATCCACATTAGCATGTTTGATAGTGATTATAGTTATTGTTAAGTTACTCTTCAGTTACTTAACAGCTAACGGTTTAATCTACCCTTTAACCTTGTCAACAAATGCCAAACTTTTGGATCTTGAATCTGATAGGTTAAAAAATTGGCTCGTTGTGTGGGCTGTTTTGCATTTCTGTATAAGTAAGTTTGAAGACCTTTTTATATACTCAAGAGTCTCTTTATTTCCTCTTTTTTATGTCTGTTGTCTATTCTCATTGTATGTATATTTTTCACCCACTGGGTTGTTTGCCTTTTCTTCCTTTTTTGTGGGAGATCTTTATATATGAGGAAAATAAACTTTGTCACATTAGCTGCAATTTTTTTTCTCCTTGTGGCTTATTTTGACTTTGCTTATCATTTTTTCCAGTAGAAAATTTGCTTCTTTTTCTGTAATCAAAATTTGTGTGTGTGTGGGGGGGCTGCACGTGATTTTATGTAATGCCTAGAAAGTCCTTCTCAGTCCTGATATTAGGACAGATTGTTTTATAGGATTCTTTCTAGCAACAATTTGTTCCCATTTTTTTTAAACAGTCAGGTCTTTGATCTATTTGGAACTTACCCAGATACAAAGTATAAAATAGAGATTGAACTTTACTGCTTTGGTCTAGATGATTCTTCGTTATCTTGACACCATTTATTGAATAATATAATAATATATTTTTGCATCAGTGAGCATTAGTTGACAGCACACTATGTGCCAATCATTATAATCATCACTCGTATTTAGGGAAGGCTTATTATGTGCCAGGCACAGTGCTAAGCACTTTACATTTAGTCCACACAATACCAAGTGAAGTGAGGTGAGGTGAAACTTCACTTTTCTAACTTGATTATTGCAACAGATACCTAATCAAGCTAGAAAAAGCTGATGGCATCCGGGACTTGGGAATAACGAAAGAGATAGAGAGGTAAAGTAGAACTTATACTTCCGGCAGCCTGGGGGACCAGATCCACAGAATGGCTCTCTGGCCACATAACAGTGAGATCTTAAATTAGATGCAATTCCTAACACCTTGTTGGAAGGATGTGAAGAGGATTCAGTATTCCTCCATTTGCATGCAAGCATGTGTGCATGCTTCAGTCGTGTCTGACTCTTTGCGACCCCATGGACTGTAGCCCGCCGGGCTCCTCTGTCCATGGGGTTCTCTAGGCAAGACTACTGGAGCAGCATTCCATGGGCTCTTCTATTCCTCCTTCTACTACCGGTGAATCATGAGCTAAAATCTAATATGGAGTGGTGAGCAAGAGGCAAGGGAGTAAGGAAGGATTTCCCTGAAAGTTAACGTCAATATCAGATTCACAGTCAACAGACTAAATCTTAGGCCAGGGGGAAGGTGGCTGAACCTGCAAATTCCCTTTCAAAGGTCCTAAGCAACTGCTACTCCTCTCCAGGGATAAGCATCCTCCTGTTAAATTTCCCACAGAGTGAGCGCAAACAAGCATGACTTCACAATCAAAGATCATCACACACACAAGGAAGTGAGCCACCAAGAGCAAGAGTCAGCAGAAATGATGACCATCAGATTTAGACCCGTAAAGACTTTAGACTTTGTATTTATGATATGTAAGAATTTTTAAAATTCAATAAATAAAATTTAATCACCTGAAAGGGCCAGGAATAACCATGATAAATTAAAGCAATGCATTAAAAAAAAATAGACTGACTTGGAAGAGAACCAAATCAAAATGCTTAGAGATAAAAGGTACAATTGTTGACCTTAAAAACCAAGTGGATGAGTGGCACATCATTCTTTCAGAGCTGAAGTCAAAATTAGTGAACTGGGAGAGAGATCTAAAGAAACTATTTAAACTTCAGCTCAGAGAAATGAAAAGCTTATAAGAGAAGTTCAAGACATGGAAAATAACTGAGAAAGTCTCTGCTGCTGCTGCTAAGTCGCTTCAGTTGTGTCTGACTCTGTGCGACCCCATAGACGGCAGCCCACTAGGCTTTCCCGTCCCTGGGATTCTCCAGGCAAGAACACTGGAGTGGGTTGCCATTTCCTTCTCCAATGCATGAAAGTGAAAAGTGAAAGTGAAGTCGCTCAGTCGTGTCCGACTCTTAGCGACTCCATGGACTGCAGCCTACCAGGCTCCTCCATCCATGGATTTTCCAGGCAAGAGTACTGGAATGGGGTGCCATTGCCTTCTCCGGAGAAAGTCTCTATACTAAGCAGGTTTTTTTTTTTTTTTTAATCCTTACCTAGATATACTGTGGGGAGACTGCAGAAAACGTCAAAGACTTAGTCTTAAACTTGGAAAAGATAGACCATTCATGCAAGATCAATTATTAGGCTGAAATGACTTCCCAGTAACTACAACTGAAGGTGGAAGTCAGTGGAACAGTATCTTTAAAAAATTTTATTTAGTTAGTTTTAATTAAAAAAAATTTTTTGGCCATGCCACTTGCCATGTGGGATCTTAGTTCCCCGACCAGGGATTGAACCCATACCCCCTCCCTGCATTAGGAGTGCAGAATCTTAACCACTGGACTGCCAGGGAAGTCCCTGGAACAGTATCTTTAATGTGTTAAGAGAAATGAGAGACAGAGAGAGAGAAAGAAAGAGAGGTTAAGATTGAGAAGACCAAGACTGACTTGATTGATTCAGGCCGAGAGCCTATAAGAAGGCTCAGAGATAGGAATGCCCAAGTGTTTGTTTTTTTTTTTTCTTGAGGGGAGAGTAAATGGCGGAGGGCTTTATATACTAGGATGATGAAGAGTGTGATAGTACACGGTTAGGGGCACTGCTGCCTGTATTTGAATCCTAGCTCTGCAGTTTACTAGCTCCCTCCTTGCTGTGCCTCTTTTTCCTCATCTGGAAGTGGGGATAATTACAGTACCTATAGCAGAAGGCTAATGAGAAGTCCGTGACTCGATATCTTTTAAACGTTAATTGAATTTTTAAAGATAATGCAATGCCTAGACGGTGGTAGGTGCTTAACGAATGCTGGTGCCTGTGCCCTCCAGGAATCGACAGCTGGATCAACCTGAGCCGTGTGGACCCGGACGCGGAGGTGCAGGGTGAGGTCTGCCTGGCCGTGCAGACGCTGGAGGACGTGCGCGGCCGTTGTCTTCACTGTCACGTGCTCCAGGCTAGGTATGGTCCTGATGGGGGTGAGGGTGGGGTGGGGGGTGGTCTGAGAATGAGCAGGAATCCACTGGACTCCTCCCAGCTGCCTTGAGACCACCTCACTCCTGAGATACTTCTGGGCTCAAAACCGACATTCTTTATAAGGCAAATAGTCCAAGCTCACCGGGTTGCAAGTTTCCTGGGTTAAAGCATGAGCAAAATCTTTGTTGGGTCCCCAGTGACCAGCAACCAAAGGCCAGATACTCAGAATGACCAGGCAGATGGGTGTGGAGATGTATTAATCAAATCATAAGTGATAGACACCCAATTTATACTGGCTTAAGCAGATTGGCTCCTATGAATGACATGTAGCTTCAGGCATGGCTGGATCCAGGTGCTCCAACAGAGACATCAGGAATCTGTAGACATAGATTCCTTGGGTGTCTTTTGTATTAACTTTATTCTCAGACAGTTTCTTGGAGAAGGCAATGGCACCCCACTCCAGTACTCTTGCCTGGAAAATCCATGGATGGAGGAGCCTGGTAGGCTGCAGTCCATGGGGTTGCGAACAGTCGGGCACGACTGAGCAACTTCACTTTTGCTTTTCACTTTCATGCATTGGAGAAGGAAATGGCAACCCACTCCAGTGTTCTTGCCTGGAGAATCCCAGGGACAGTGGGCTCTTGTCTATGGGGTCGCACAGAGTTGGACACGATTGAAGTGACTTAGCATCAGTAGCAGCAGTTTCTCCCCAGGTAGGGGCAAAGCTGACCCTAACAGCTCCAGACTGGCCTCCTACCAATTTGGCAGCTCCAATGGAAAAAACTATCTTCCACCATTTCCAACCAATATCCTGGGACTAACTCTTACTGACCCATTTTGGAGTACCTGCCTATCATTGAACCAATTACACTGACTCTGATTGGTCAGACCTGAGTTGCAAGCCCCTTCCTGGCAGAGAGAGAGGAATCAACCCACTCAAGGCATGTGGGCTGGGAGAAAGGGAGGGGCAGGTCCTGTCCCAAGGAAACATCAGAAAAAAGATGGATGCAACTCCTGGGATACCCATCTTCCCTCTTGTCTATTTATCACTCCTCTCTTTCTCAGCTGCCCCATCACTCTCTTTCCTTGACTATTTCCACTCCTTTCACCCTCCCATGTCTTATTTTGTTTTTTGCCCATGTTTTTCCCCACACCTTACTCTCTTTATTCTTACTTTTAGGCCAGTCCTCACCCAAGTTGGACTAGATCTCTATTTCTAGTTTGCTCTGTGACCTTAAAGCCCTTTCTTGCCCTCTCTGTGCCTCTCCCACCGCTTCCAGATTTCTATCCCCAGCTGGAGCTCCCTGGAGATTGAATGGAGTAGCAGGCAGGCATAGCACAGGCAAAAGGACTTTTTTGGGGTAGGGACTCCTCACTTACTCTGTGCCCATGGCCTCCTCCCCAGCTACAAAGGATCCTTGCAAGTAGGAGAGGGACCGATCGCTGTCGCTTAGCAACTAGGCTGGCTCCTAGGAAACCAAAGAAGGCTTTGGATGCCAAGCGGGGTGGGAAAGAAACAGCAGGAGGAAACAAGCAGCCCCTGGGTGTGTGGGGGAGAGGGTCCCTGGATTTGGGGGACCTTGAGAAGGAGGGGTGGGAGAGGCTGAGACTTGGGTTGTCATGGCAACCAGAGGCAGGGGGTCCCTTCCTCATGCCTTTTCTTGGTCCTAGTGTGGTTAGGAGTGTTTGTTGAGTGAATGAGTGAGCTGAGCACTCTTCATATGTCATCTCATCCCTTAGCCCTGTGAGGTCAGTCTGTTATTACTCTGATTTTCCAGATGAGGAAATTGAGGCTCAAGGAGGGCAAGTGACTTCTCCCAGTGTCACTCAGCCAGTGAATGGGAGAATCCAGGCTATGAACCCTGGCATCTGGCATCTGGTCTCCCATCCATGGGCTCCAGGGAAACAGAGGCTCCCTTTCCCTTCCTCACTGCACCTTCACCTGCTGCTTTGTGATGTTCAACTTGATCTTTCCACGCTTCAGTTTCCTTACCTAGAAAATGTGGGCATAGTAATGTGTCCTTGTAGGGTAGCGTTAATCAAAAGGAAGATACCAGGTTTGGACAGGCCTGGTGAGGGATGCTCTTTGCTAGATCCCTACAATGTACTATTGTGTTGTCTTGGAAATCAGCAGCATTTGAATTGTCTACCCTAAACCCCTTCCCCAAGGCTTGGGTCTTGGTCCTTAAGGGTCCTGTGACCCCCCCATTCCTTACCTCATCTGTCCCCAGGGACCTGGCCCCCCGAGACATCTCTGGCACGTCTGACCCATTTGCACGTGTGTTTTGGGGCAGCCAGAGCTTGGAGACTTCGGTAAGTGGTAGAGCAGGGCTGGGAGACTGGGGCATTAAATGACTTTGGGAAAGCCACTTAACCACTCTGAACCTCACCCTTCCCATCTGTAAAATGGAGACAAGAATGGTCCCATTAGCTCTCTCTGTCTCTCACTCCCTCCTCTCCCAGACCATCAAGAAGACTCGCTTCCCATACTGGGATGAGGTGCTGGAGCTGCGGGAGATGCCAGGTTCGCCATCCCCTCTGCGAGTGGAACTCTGGGACTGGGACATGGTTGGCAAGAATGACTTCTTGGGAATGGTGAGCACCCCCCAGACCCCCTCCATGGCTCAGCACTGCCTCCAAGGGGAAGTGGGGAGAAGGGCTGGGCATCCTGGGGCTCACTTGGAAGGGTAGATGTGACCCTTGCCTTATCAGGTTCCTTGCCAGGCCTGGGTGACAGAGTCCCATGATCCCATGCTGTGTCTAGCCACTGTGTGACCTTGGGCAAGCCACTCCACCTCTCTGAGCCTCAGTTTCCTCAATTGTATATTAAGTGCTCTCTGGAGGCCTTTGGTACCCTGGCAGGAGCTAGTAATCGGGGACTGGGGGACGGAGTGTTGCCATCGTTGTGTTGATAGAACACGGTGGAGGAGGAGGAGCTGACCCTGGGTGGGCTTTGCCACCACTCCTTGGGTGGACAGTCTAACTCTTCTTCCAGGACCCAGCAGGGCAGAGCTCTGCTGAGGGTCTGTGTGTCGCTCCACAGGTGGAGTTCCCCCCACAGGTCCTGCAACACAACCCGCCCAATGGCTGGTTCCGCCTCCTGCCCTTTCCCAGAGCAGAGGAGGATTCTGGGTAAATGTGGGTACAGTGGGAGGAGGCCGGGCTGGAACCATGTTGGGTTCCGTCTTCTGCTCGCGGGCCAGTCCTTATGAGTGCCCACGTCAGCCCACACGCTGTCACCAGGTCCCTTCATTCATTTAACAGACGCTTGCTGAATGTCTCACCACGTGCATTTACATGCGTCCAAATGAGTTCACCTTATTCCCATCCACCTGCAAACACGTCAGTTCAATCTGATGTGTGTGCAGAATTTCTGGTCCCTCCACGCCCGTCCACACACCTGTTCACACCATCCGTTCCTGTATACATGCATTTATACTGGCCTCATCTTTCTACATTGGCCAGATCTGTTTACACTGCCTGCCTGTGTCCATTCCTGTTTATACCTGTCGATACCGGTTCACCCCTGTTTATACTGCCCATACCTGTTCACACCCGCCCATATCTGTCTTGTCTGACAGTTATCTGTGCTCTTCACCGGCGCTCACACCTGCCTCTCTTGCTCCCTGCCCCTGCCCATACATACTTACGTTCCTTTTCCTGTGTTTTGGCCCCGGCCAGCGGGAGCTTGGGTGCTCTGAGGCTGAAGGTGCGCCTGACCGAGGACTCTGTCCTGCCCTCACAGTACTACCAGCCACTCAGGGAGCTGCTCATGGAGTCAGTGCTGGGGCCAGCAGAGGTGGGTGCGTCACTGGGGGTGTGTGTGGGGGGATCTGGATCATGGCCAACCCCTGCTTTAGGGATATCTAGCTGAGCTCTTCTGCTTTGAGAGGCCACCTCTCCTGCCTCCTGTCCTTGTGCAGGAGGATGCTGCCAGCCCCTTGGCTGTCCTGGAGGAGTTGACCTCGGGGGACTGCCGCCAGGAGCTGGCCACCAAGTTGGTGAAGCTCTTTCTGGGCCAGGGCCTGACTGGGCCCTTTCTGGACTATCTCACCCGGCGCGAGGTGGCACGGACCAGTGAGTTGCCTGCGTGACCACCCCCAGGCATCACTCCCCAAGGATGGGTCTGCAGAGGGTCTCAGAGAGAGGTTCGGGGAGCTCAGGTAGAAGACAGGCTGCTGTGTCTTTGTGTGTTGGGGCAACAGGGCCTAGGGACCCCCAGCCAGCTGGGAGCGTGGCCTTGGGTTCAGGACCTGGTTTTACTACTTATGTGCTGTGTGACCTTAGGCAGGTCACTTAACCATTCTGGGCCTCTGTACCGTGAAAGGAGTTGATGTGGCAGATCTCCTCGATTCCTGAGGCTGAAAAGATCATGATCACTGCCCCTGCCCCCACCTTGGGTGGGTGGGGTGAGATGGATCCAGCCCTCTACATCCCAGCAAACACTTCTCTCTGTCCTCTCAGCTGACCCCAACACCCTCTTCCGTTCTAACTCCCTGGCGTCCAAGTCAATGGAGCAGTTTATGAAGGTGAGTAGGTGAAGGCCTGGGGGGTTGGTGGGCAGTCCAGCAGCTGCTTCTCCACGGGGACTCCCTTCCCAGTGCTTACTTGGAGCCCAGAGCTTGGCTGGCCTCAGGTGGCCCTGGGCAGCCGAGCTGGGGGGCTGGTGGCTGGCCTCACCCTGAATTGCACCCCCACCCCAGCCCAGAGGCAGGCTTCCACCTCGCTCTGAACCGCTCCCTGCATGGTCCCCCCTGCCCCCAGCTCATGGGCACACCTCGGCCTCACCCTCAGCCCCGCCCCGTGTGGTGCCCCCTGCCCCCAGCTCGTGGGCATGCCCTACCTGCATGAGGTCCTAAGGCCGGTGATCAACCGCGTCTTCGAGGAGAGGAAGTACATGGAGCTGGATCCCTGCAAGATGGACCTGGGCCGCACCCGGTGAGCCAGACCTGAGGGATGAACCCGCCACAGCCCCCTTGTCTGCCTGTCAGACCTGTCAGGCTGGGTCTGTGCCTTCTGCCACCCCACCCCTCCTTCCTGCTCGGGAGCCCTATGTTCTACAGTCTCACAGCCTCCCCTGAGAGCAGCCAACCCCTTAGACCGTGTGGTGCGGTGGTTCTAAGTGGGACTCTGAGACATGAGTGCCCTGGGTTCAAACCCCAGCTCTGCCATTACTGGTGGGTAGGTTATTTCAAGCCTCGTGAATATCTACCGGATGGACTATCGGGAGAATGAACTGAGTCATACACATGAAGCCCAGCACTAACCAGTACTCCAGAAGCACTATTATTTCTATTATTGTGGTAGTGGTGGCTGAGGCCCCGGGGGAGGGTCTGTGGCAGATGATGGCCTGCTGCAGTGCTTGATGACATGGGTTAGGGAGCAGGGCAATGACAGGGTTGGGGGGTCATTCCATTTCTCCTGGGCTCCTCTTTTCTTTCCAAGACTTTTTTTCCCCTCCAGCTCAGGGAATTGAACACAGGGATTGAACCCAAGTCTCCTGCATTGCAAGTGTATTCGTTACCTTCTGAGCCATCAATTCACTTTAAGTAGCCTGACTGTTCCCATTTAACAGATGAGATTGTTCCCATTTAACAGATGGCTTGTTCCTACCAAGCCATCAGAATTGGCTGCTGGGCAGTCCACAGGGGACCATGGTGGGGGCAGGAAAGGGTCTTTCCTTCTCTTTGGGCCTTGCCCAGCAAGTGCTACCCACCCCTTCTGACCACCCGGGAGCAGGCATTAGGACCCCTTTTTATAGACGAGGAAACAGCCTCAGAGAGGGGAGGTCACCTGCCTAAGGCTGCACAGCTGGGAAGTTGCCAAGTGGGGATTTGAACACAGAGCCTGAGTTAGAAGGGCAGAGTCCATCTGTGAAACCCCAAGGCCAGGGCTTTTCCCAGAATACCTGGCAAAGACAGTGGGACTCAGTGGGTGCCCACTGAGGGAGCAAGGGCATCTGGGAACTGGCCAGGGCAAGGTGCAGACAGACTCTGGAATTTTTATCCTGAGTTCTAATCTATGTTCTGCCACCTATTGGCAAGGGGACTTCTCTGAGCCTCAGTTTCCTCATCTGTTAAATGGGAACAATCAGGCTACTTAAAGTGACATTGGTGGCTCAGAAGGTAATGAATACACTTGCAATACAGGAGACTTGGGTTCAATCCCTGTGTCAGGAAGATCCCCTGGAGAAGGGAGTGGTTATCCACTCCAGTATTCTTGCCTGGAGAATTCCATGGACAGAGGAGCCTGGGGGGCTACAGTCCATGGGGTCACAAAAAGCTGGACACAGTTGAGTGACTGAGCACACACCACCCCCCACACACACGCATGTATGTGCCAAGCACTAGGCTGAATGCTGAGTTTGTAGCAGGGAACAAATGGACACAAATCTGTCTTATTGGGGGAGACAGGTAATATTAATAAACTAAAGACTCTTGCAGGAGATTAGTGAAATGGAGGGAAGTAAAGTGAGGGAGTGTCGTGGGAAGAGCCAGGGAGGTCACAGGGACAGCCTCACAGAGAAGGGGATGTGGAATCTAAGGCTTGGAGGAGGTGAGGGAGGGAGTCGTGTGCAGGTCTGCTGGAAGATGTTCCAGGCAGGGGAAACAGCAAATGCAAAGGTCCTAGGGCAGCAGTGCGTGTCTGGCAGGTCTGCACTGAAAATGCAGGGAACCCGGGTCCATGCTGGTGAGCAGTGGGAGAGAGATGGCCTCTTTGAGGAGGTGACTCCCTGCAGGGGGAATGGACCAGTAGGAGGGGAGGCCATGGAGAAGGGATGAGAAGGTGGGTGCTCTCTGAGCTTAGTAGGGGCTGGCTTCTGAGGCACAACCCTCCGCTTGCTTCCCCAGGAGAATCTCCTTCAAGGGTGCACCCTCCGAGGAACATGTGCGGGAGGCCAGCCTGGGGCTGCTGACGGGCTACCTGGGGCCTATCGTGGACGCCATTGTGGGCTCCGTGGGGCGCTGTCCACCCGCCATGCGCCTCGCCTTCAAGCAGCTGCGCCAGCGCGTGGAGGAGCATTTTCCCCAGGCGGAGCATGAGGTGGGTCAGGCGGTCCCCTTGGGTAGATGGGGAGACTGAGGCTGGGGAGGGGCAGTGGCGTGTCCAGGGCCACAGGGAGAGGCAGGGGAGGAGCGGGACAGAACCTGGGCTACCCACCCTGAGGTGCTGTGTGTCTTGGCAGAAGTGGGGACAGTGTTCTGGCAGGATCTGGGGCCCAGGGGTGATGATAGTGGTGATGATGAGGATGACAGTAACAACAGCAGCTAACACTGCATATATTGGGACTTCCCTGGGCTTAGTGGTAAAGAATCTGCCTGCCAGTGCAGAAGATGCAGGTCACGTGGGTTCGATCCCTGGGTCGGGAAGATCCCCTGGAGAACACAACAACCCGCTCCAGTACTCTTGCCTGGAGAATCCCACGGACAGAGGAGCCTGGCGGGCTACAGTCCACGAGGTCGCAAAGAGTCAGACACGACTCAGTGACCAACCAACCACCACGACACTATATACTGCCCTGCCTAGGGGTCAGACTTTGTGTTACATGCTTATTATCTCTTCTAGTCTGCACATCCACCCTGTGAGGTGGGTGCCAGTATTATCCCATTTTACAGAGGAGGAAACTGAGGCCCAGAGAGGTGAGGTGCTTTGGCTAAGAGTCGTGGACTCAAGACTCAGCCTCCAGACTCACAGGGGGAATCTCTCCCTTCTCCCCTCGTCCTCCTCTTCAGACCTGAGCCTGGGCCTCCAACTGGAACGAGGCTGATTTACACCCCACCCCATGGGGCTCTTGCCTCGGCTACTGGTGGAGGTGCTAAGTGGGACACATCCGCAGCTGGGGGTGGGGGAAGTGGGAGACCAGCTCCCCAGACAGCCTGGCCCTTGTGGGAGGAGCCCCAATCAGTGACACCCAAGAGTCCCCCAGGTCTCAGCCCCCAGGGTGAGCGGTGGCTGTGGGCAGGGAACAGAGACTTCCTCATGCCCACGAAGATGGAGGGGGCCACAGAAACCCAAGCAGCCCCTCTCTCTGCCGCTCTGACACCTGGTTCCTTCTCAAGAATGGAGGAAGTTAATGAGCTGACGTCAAAGGCTAAAGTTACCAAGGAACATGGCGGGCTGGGGTGGGGGGCGGCCTAGGGGCAGTTTGGGCTTCCAGATCTGTGGGACCTCCTCCCCCATCTCTGAACAGCTCCAGGGACCCAGCTCCTGGCAAGGCTCAGTGTCAATGCAGAGGTGCCCTGGAAAGTTGGCACATACCCAGAGAGGGTATTGTCTTATGTGCGAATACAGCCCCTAAATAAACACTGCAGCATATTCTCGGGGGCTAAATATAGCTTAGTGAGTGTGATGGGGAGGTGAGGAGCCATTTGGAGGGGGTCAGCGCCCAGGAGAGAGACACGCCTCTTCCCAAGTTCCCTCTGGAGCTGGGAGAACCAGCCTTATGTGCAGGTGGCCCAAGCCGGGGTCTCACATGAAGGGCCACCACGCTTTACAATTTGTGGAGGGCAGAGACTGGGACTGGGGGTTGTGCAGGGAGCCAGCTGAACTGGGTTTGCTACCAAGCCTCAGTTTCTTTATCTGGAAAATGGGGATAGTAGTACTACCCCATGAGATTGCTTGAGGAATTGTGCAGGCTTGTGCAGGCTTAGTTTTTGACACCCAGTAGCTAGTGTTGAGGAGAAGGCAACGGCAACCTGCTGTCTATGGGGTTGCACAGAGTAGGACATGACTGAAGTGACTTAGCAGCAGCAGCAGCAGCAGCTAGTGTTGAATGCAGGACAGTGTGATGAAGAGCAGAGTTCGAATTCTGCCTGGGTTCAAATCCTGGCTCTGCCACTTATTGCTGTGTGACCTTGGGCAAGTGACCTTCCCTCTCTGGGTCTCAGTTGCTTCCTCTGTGAAATGGAGACGCAGAACCTCCAAAGGTGAGTATTACATAAGCAAATACATGGAGAAATATTTGGCCTGTTGCTATTCATGATCAGAAATCACAGATCTGGGTGTGAATCCTACTTCCTCTACTCATCAGCTGCGTGACCTGGGGCAAGTCAGTTGACATCTCTGAGTTTCTGCTTCTTCAGCTGTAAAACGGAAATAATGACGATGCTTCCTTCACAGGGCTGTGCCCTTTGCACAGTGCTTGGCACAAAGCAGACTCTGAGGATGTTTGGCTAAGTCTGATGGTGCAGAATTGGTATTATTACTCCGTTTTCCAGGTGGGGAAACTGAGGCCCAGAGAAGAAAAGCCTCCTTGGCAGACCAGGATGGCCTCCTGAGCCATGTCCCCTTCTCCCTGTACCACCGATCCCTTGTCCTTGCTGTCCCAGTTTCCCCAAGTGGGAAGTGGGTTTGGAGGACCCCTCTCACCTGCTGCTCCTCTCCGTAGGACGTGAAGTACCTGGCTATAAGCGGCTTTCTCTTCCTGCGATTCTTCGCACCTGCCATCCTCACCCCGAAGCTGTTTGACCTCCGGGACCAGCACGCAGATCCCCAGACCAGCCGCTCACTGCTGCTGCTTGCCAAGGTGCAGGCAGTGGAGGGCTTCCCCCCAAATCCTGGGTGTTCTTAGCCAGGGAGGAGCATGGGAGGACCAAACTGGGAGGCCAGACCCATGGAAGACCCAAATGAGACCCAGAGAAATCTGTTTGACATGGCACCTCCAGCTTTTTAAAAATTAATTAGACTGACCAGGCCTTAGTTGTGCCATGTGGGATCTTTAGTTGTGGCATGTGGGATCTAGTTCCCTGACTAGGGATTGAACCTGGGGCCCCCTGCACTGGAAGCTTGGAGTCTTAGCCACTGGACCATGAGGGGGAAGTCCCAGCTTTTCATCCTGAGTGTGAAGGCTTTCATTTTGATCTCAATTTCCTCTTTGGAACAAAACCCCTCCCCTTCTGGGGGAAGGTGGGAAGCAGGCATTTTAGTATGAATCAGACCATCATTCACAAAAGGGCCACATTTGGAGGCTCAAGTATGTATGATGAGATCAAGCAGTCCTGAATGAGGTTATTTGGGTTCTAGATGGGGGACAAAATAAAAGCAGTGGGGATACACATCTGTGCCAGAGAGGGACAGATATCTTTTCAGGCAGGTGTTTCTATCACTTTCTCCTTTCGTTGGGCACTGAGTTGGGAGCCAGGACTCTGGGGCTGTTCTGGGTCCACAGAGGCCCTCCCCGGCTGTAGTGACCTTGGCCCTGGCAGCGCCCCCTGCTCCTTTGCTCCAGGCTGTGCAGAGCATCGGAAATCTGGGCCAGCAGCTGGGCCAGGGCAAGGAGCTGTGGATGGCTCCCCTACACCCCTTCCTGCTGCAGAGTATTTCCAGGGTGAGAGACTTCCTGGACCAGCTGGTGGACGTGGATGGGAAGGAGGGTGAGTTCCCATGGCCCTGCTACAGCCAACTTGTCACTCTACGGGACCCTCAGGACCTACCCATCCACCACCCCTCCCCCACCCCAGCCCTCACTGAGACTGTGCACCTGTGAGTCAGCTAGTCAGTCAATGAACCCTTCCTGGCATATGCTGTGCTAGGGCCCAGGGATGAACAGATGCAGGCCCTCCACACTGCTTCAGCCCCTGTAGAGATGTGAGAGGGGATCGTGGCATGGCACCTACTCCATTGACAGATATCTATTAAGTGCTTGCTATGTCCTAGACACCATTCCAGGGTCTGGGGACACAGCAGTGGGTGAGACAGAAGAAGCTCCTGCTCATGTGGACGTTTTATTCTAGTGGAGACAACAGGCAGTAAACAAGATGAGTTAGCAAGTCATATGGTGTGTTAGGGAGAGAGAAGTGCTAAGGAGAAAAAATAAAGGAAGGAAGGGGATATTGGGCTGGGGGTGGCAGATCAGCCTTTTAGAGAGGGTGGCCAGGAATGGCCTCCCCAGGGTGATTTTAGAGCAAAGACCTGAAAGAGGACAGAGAGCAAGCACTGAGGATCCTGGGAAAGTGTTTCAGGCTGGGGACAGTGTGTGCAAAGGCCCTGGGGTGGACTGAGCGGGGCCAGTGAAGAAGAATGGATGAGAGGGAGTGGAGGAGAGGTGAGGGGGCAGGTCATGTGGGGTTGCTGGAAGGATCCAGGCTTTTACTTGGAGTGAGGTGGAACCACAGGGTAGATTTATTTTATTGATGTTTAAGTATTTATTTATTTGGCTGCGTCAGGTCTTAGTTGTGGGCTTACATGAGGGCTCAGTAGCTGTGCAGGCTTAGTTGCCCTGCGGCATGTGGGATCTTAGTTCACTGACCAGGAATCGAACCTGTGTCCCCTGCACTGGCAGGTAGATTCTTAACCACTGGACCCCCAGGGAACTCCCCATGGGATAGTTTTAAGCAGAGGAGTTAGGGATGAGTCTATATCATAATGTGGGGCCCAAGTCATGAAGTACTTGGGTCCGAATCACCTAGGAGCACCCTGTGGAAATGTGGAGGCCTGGTTGTGACCTGGTGGGGTCCCTGTATGCTGGGGGGGGTGTGCCTGTGTCTGGATCCCCTAAGGGTAGCTAGATCCAGGGCATAGTGACTAGCATCCAGTCACTCCCTGGACTGACTCCGTAAAGCGTGGCTCTTCCTGCTGGTGCCTGTACATCCCTCAAGTTGGAAAGGGATCACCAAGGCCAACTTTGGGGCCCCCACTCCCTGCCACCCATTCCCTTCCCCAGCCCTCAATAATACCATTCCCTTTGGAGAAAGTAGAGTCCATCTTATTCATCCTCCCGCCTCTCGGGGAGCCAAGAATCCCGCTCCTCCATGAGACCCTCGGAAGGTGGAGCCTGGGTGGGAAGGGTTCCCAGTCCCCCCTCCCCATTTTCCAGAGGCTGGGGGCCCAGCCAGGGCCCTGGTCCCACCCTCAGTGACTGTTCGAGAAGGCTACCTGCTCAAGCGCAAGGAGGAGCCTGCCGGCCTGGCCACACGCTTTGCCTTCAAGAAGCGCTACTTCCGGCTCAGCGGGGAGATGCTGTCCTACTCCAGGAGTCCTGAGTGGCAGGTGGGGCTCCAGCCCGCGGTGGAGGGACTTCCACAGTGGCCTCCCTCACAGAGCTGTACAAAGAGTACCCAGGGGGATACTGAGGCCCAGGAGGGGACAAGGACTTGCCCAAGGTCCTAAGGCAGCTTAGCAAACTCACATTCTAAGGCCAGGCTCTGCTTATACCTGTGGGTCCAGGTGGGCACAGAACAGGGACAGGCAAACGCTTACACGCACCATCAGACGATCTTCAGCACGTGCACCTGTAGTGGCTGGGACGTACCCGCCCAGATGTGGACGCTCCCAGGGCATGGACAATGCTTAGCCTTCCTCAGCTGTCTCCACGCAGGTCTCTGCCTGCATACCATGCATGCTAAGTCACTTTGGTCATGTCCAACTCTTTTGTGAGCCTACGGACTGTAGCCTGCCAGGCTCTTCTGTCCATGGGATGCTCCAGGCAAGAATACTGGAGTGGGTTGCCATGCCCTCCTCCAAGGGATCTTCCTGACCCAGGGATCAAATCTGAGTCTCTCTTGTCTCCTGCATTGGCAGGCAGGTTCTTTACTACTAACCCCACCTGGGAAGCCCAAAGGGGATGCTGTGACTGCATGGGCTGGGAATTGAACCTGGGCCTCCCGCGTGGCAGGCAAGAATTCTACCACTGAACTACCAATGCACCTAAGTACTATAGAGACTCACAGAAAATTGGATCTCTCACCCAAAGGTACATGCACTCATATCCAGGCATTCATTCACCCATCCATTCACCCATCAAGCACTTATTGAGTACCTACTATGTACCATGCAGTGTTCTAGGTGCTGGAGATACTGCAATAAACAAAACACAAACTCCCTGCTCTCATGGGGCTGCCATTCAAGTCTAGCTCAAACTGAGACACCCACGGGGATCTACCCATTCTGTGTCTGCACACCCACAAATCATAACAGCTACCACTGGAGACGGTGTCCACACTTATTCTTTCTACTTTATCAGCAGAGTGTAGATTCTAGAGTTCAACTCCCTGTCCAATTCTGGCTCCACCAGCTGAGTGGCCTCTGGAGGGTCCTTTAGTCTCTTATGCCTCAGTTTTCTCATCTGTAAATGGGGAGGAATGATAGACCCAGCCTCAGAAATCTGTTGCCATGATGAAATAAGTTGGTAGGTGTAGAGTGCTTAGAATCACATCCCAAGTGCAGGAGCAGGGATTGCCATGGTGATGGTGATGACGATGGAAACTGATGCCCAGAGAAGTTATCACTGGGAGAGTGATTGCGGGACTCACAGGGCCGCCAAGTGGACACGCACACAGCATGTCCCCACGCCGGAACACACCGCCAGATGCACACACCCACAGGAAAGCTGTCCCCAGGCCCGGTCTCCCTGGCCCCTGGCCCTAGCCCGCCCTGCAGCCAGAGTCCTCTCTCCCAGATGCGCTCC
The DNA here is from genome assembly GCF_014754425.2 of Oryx dammah. Lineage (NCBI taxonomy): Eukaryota > Metazoa > Chordata > Mammalia > Artiodactyla > Bovidae > Oryx > Oryx dammah. The sequence continues at coordinate 60,522,869 of NW_024070196.1, read as the reverse complement.
TCCATCCCCGTGTCGCACATCCGAGCCGTGGAGCGCGTTGACGAGAGCGCCTTCCAGCTGCCGCACGTGATGCAGGTGGTGACGCAGGACGGTGCGGGGGCGCCGCACACCACCTACCTCCAGTGCAAGGTGAGGCGCCGCCAGCAGGGGGAGGAGCAGAGGGCTCCTCTGGGGTCCCAACCCATCTCTGACCGCCCCTCCACCTCCCCGCAGAACGTGAACGAGCTCAACCAATGGCTGTCGGCCCTTCGCAAGGCCAGCGCCCCCAACCCGGACAAGCTGGCCTCCTGCCACCCCGGTGCCTTCCGCAGCGGGCACTGGACCTGCTGCCTCCAGGCCGAGCGCTCAGGTGAGGGGGCAGGGCGGACTCAGGCTCCGCCCTTCACAGCTGTCAATCACAGGGTGTCCCACCTCCGCCTGGGCTGACCCTGCAACCTTGAGCAAGTTACTTAACCTCTCTCTGCCTTAGTCTCCTCAAGTGTAAAATGGGCCGGATAATAATGTCCACCTTGTAGGGCTGCTGTGAGGATTAAATAAGTTGACATATGCAAAGCGATTAGAACACTGCCTGGCACACAGATACTTTTTTCCAAGTGCCTACCAAATGCCAGGCTTGTTCTCAGGAAAATAAATGAATAACCATACAGTTGTAATACAGTGTTACAAATGCCAAGATGAGGCTTTTGAGATGCCAGAGAACCCCTCTGGCCCAGCTCCAGGGTAGGACAGCAAGAAGGGCTTCCTGGAGGAGGTGCGGCTCAAGTGTGACCTGTGAGAAGAGTGAGAGTTAAGTAGTGAAGTTGGAGAAAGGGACAGAGGAAGAAAGAGTGTTTCAGGCAGAGCAAAGACAGGCTGAAGGATCGAGAAAGGTCTGTGTGGCTGAGCCTAGAGTGTGGGAGGGGCACGGAGAGAAGGGAGGCTATTGCTGTTGGGTGAAGGCAGGGGCAGTGCGGCTGGAAGGAAGCAGTAGGTTTGAAGAGTGGTTTTAGAAGTCTAAGGGGCAGGGCTTGGCCATGGAGGCTCTGGAAGGGGAATGCGAAGCTCCAGATGATGCCGCTGTGTCGCCCCCAGCTTCCGGTTGCAGCCGCACGCACTCAGCCGTCACCCTGGGGGACTGGAGTGACCCCCTGGATCCTGATGCTGAGACCCAGATGGTGTATCGGCAGCTGCTTCTGGGGCGGGATCGGCTCAGGTGGGTCCCACCCCATGATCACCGGTTCATTCTTCCCATGTGCCTCTGATGAGCTTCTGGGTGGGGACAGGCTCTAGGGGAGGACTGTTGCCATCCTCAGGTGGGCTGATACGGAACTAGATCTTGGGACCTTTTTTTTTTTTTCTCACTTTGGCCATGCCACTTGGCATGTAGGGTCTTAGTTCCCCTACCAGGGATTGAACCCTCGCCCTGGACATTGGAAGCTCAGAGTCTTAACCACTGGGCTGCCAAGGAAGTCCCATGGATCTTGAGATCCTTTGATACCCAGGACTCCAGAGACACAGGCATCAGGTGTGGGTGTGTTCCCACCCTGTCTTGGTTGATCTCAGGATCACTGTAACTCAGTGATGGAGATTTGTTCCAGCTTACAGTGTGAGTCCTGAAGCTGGCCTGCCTGGGTTCAGATCCTGGACTGGCTGTGTGAAACTTGGGCGAGTTGCTTACCTTCTCTGTACCTCAGTTTTCTCAGTCTGGAAAATTAGGGTACCAACAGTCCCTACCTCATGGGGTTGTCCTGAGGGCCGAATGAACTCATACAGGTAAAGCACTTTGGAAGTGCCTGGACACATCGTTAGCTTTCTATATAATAAAAAAATGAAATATAATACCCTTTCTAATAATAAAGGGTAACAATTATTATGCCGTGCAACCTTCGGCAAGTTGCTTTAGCTCTCTCTGTCTCAGTGGTCATCTGTGGAATGGAGCTACTAGTAAGTATCCACCTGAGTTTTATGCTAATAAAATGAGTTTATACATGGAAGGCTTGGAATAGCATCAGACACTCTATGTTTGCTGTGACGATGATGGCAATGGTGATGATTCAGTGGGAACCTATAATGTCTCCTTCAACCAGCAGAATCTCTGGGTTTGAGAGCAGGATTGGGACTCAGGGACCAGCCTGGTTTTCTCTCTCTTAACTTTCAGGATGAAATTCCTCGAGGATTCCAGCATGGATACAACTCTGGAGGCAGCCACAGAGCAGGGCTCCAGTGTCATGGAAGGTAAGGGGATAAGGAAATCCCTTTTCTTTCTCTTCTCTGGTACCTCCCACAACTTGCCAAGAACCCCCCACTCCAGTCTCCGAGCCCCTTCCCCCTCACCCCCACTCTGCTGTTTGCAATCCACCAGCAGTTCGGGGGGCTGCATGTGCCCCGCTCTGGCACATTTTAGGATTCTTGGGGCTCCAGGCACATCCAGAGTCTGAGGAAGCCACTGAATCTGAATTAGAGCAGCCTGCCGTGGCCTGGCTGAAACCCTATGGCATCCTCTTCTCTCTCCCAGGGGCCTGTACTGATGCCCTGGCTCGGCAGAGGGAGGCAGCTGCCCGCCTGCTGGAGGTGCTCACAGACCTGGACCAAGCCCACGAGGAGTTCCAGCAGCAGGAGCAGGGGAAGGTGGTTTCGGGCCCCCTGAGGCCCTAAGGAGATGCCAGAGTCAGCCTGGAAGGAGGAGGGAGGAGCCAGTGGGCCCTTCTCAACATCCTCTGACCCAGGAATCCTCTCGTGGCTGCCCTGTACCTCACTGATGTGTGACTTGCAGGCTCCTAGAGATATCCTAGTCCCATGTGTCCTAAGCCCAGAACCCAGGCATGGAAGTCGTTTGGCTGGGGACCAGCCTTGCACTGAATGAATCTCGCCCTCTGGGTTGAGGCACACTGGAGTGAATGGAATAAGGAATCTGACTGACTTGGCTCAGCTTGAGGTCTCTGCTTCACTGGACTGGCCTCTACCTACACTGACAAGGGCAGCCTGGCCCTGAGCTGCTAGATACAGCTGTACCTGAATCCCTGATGCCCTTGTGGCCTTGTGGCCCAAGACAGGCACTTAAATGGGCTCAACCCTTCCTATTTTCATGTCTGTCAATCCCTGTAACCTCCTTGATCCTCCTGAACCATGTCCTTGGCCAAGAATCCTAACCACAAGCTTCTCAATCCAGAGCCCTCAGTAATAACTGAGGCCGAGAGCCCAGTGCCTGACTCAGACCCTTGAAGCCTGAGAGACCTCAGGCCAGGCTCTTTCCCTCTCTTTGAGCCTCAGTTTACCCTGTATAAAATGAGTGAGTTGATATGTGTGATTTTCAAAATGGGTTCCATGGCGATAGTGTAGGAAACAGGGAGGGATTTCTCAGTTGTGGTCCACAGGGTATCTGTGGACCATCCTCAGAGTGTCTACTGGAAATGCAGCTTCTTGGATCAACTGAATCAGAATCTGAGGAGCATGAGGGCAAGCATCAGGGCTTTCAGCAAGTTCCACAGGTGATGTGGATTGCACGTGAGATTTGAGGATCACGGGGCTGGGCGATTTTATATTGAGGTGAGCTTTTGTTTGAGAATGAATCACAGAAGTTTAAATGTTGGGGAACACCCAACTGGCAGGATTGGAAGGGTCTCCAAATATTCATTTCCCGTTTTGTGTAACTAGAGGGTAGGACGGAAAGGACCAGGAAAGATGCGGTGCTATCCCAAAGGTGCCCAGCAGGGGTCGCCTGGAGCTGCAGCATTCACTACCGCCTCCCAGCCTCCTGGGATGTGAGAGGTTCATAGGAGACTTGCTGCAGATCCTGGGACCGGTCCTTGTCTCTCCCTAGACAGAACCTGGTCCTCCTCCCTGAGCGCAGAGACTGGGATTCTGAGGTTCCAGCAAGCCATCACGGTGTCTCCCAGCTCCCCTATTGTTTCCTGAAGGTTCCCAGCCTGAGTTCTTCATTTCTAGTCATTGAACTCGGGAGCTGCGTGCATTGCCTTGCACCTGTGCTTGAGAACAGAACTTCAGCTTGTACCCTCTTGGGGACTAGGATTGGGAGAGTCTGCCTCTGCCACCATCACACCCCGAGGACAAGAGAAGCGTGGGGACCCTCCATCTCCAGCTGCCCGAGCCTGACAGGGACAGTGGTCTTGAGTCACCATCTTGCTGCAAGCTCCCCCATGGGATGGACTAAAGTCCCCCAGAAACAGAGCCACCCACGCCCCTTCTTGACAGGAAAAGACCCAGTTGAGGAGGAGAAAGACCATTTATTTCTCCACCCACAGTGGGACTGGTAGATTTTCAAAAGAGCAATCGCTGGCGTCCCTTTAAATCTTGGCTGACTTCCACCATGGCAGCCAATCAACAGAGGCGGAGCTGGTGAGTTGCCTGGGCAACAGGCCCCTGGTTGGCCGAGACTATCAGCCACCCCACTGCCCACTCCCGAGAAAAGGGAAATGGACTCTTTGCTGTCTGGTCTGCTTTTTAAACCTGCTGGCCTAAGCCAGGCCTCTTCGTCTCGCTCCTGAAGCCAGAAGCTCCAGCCTTTGGATCTTGATGTTAGGAGTGATTTGGTGGAGAGAATGGGGTGGGGAAGAAAGGAAAACAGTGCCTTTATCAGGGACAGACATAAGGCTTGGGGATGGGAGGGGAGGAGGTCAGGGTCCCAGAAGGATGAAGAGACAAGCACAAAATAAGATTCTCCTAGTCCGTCTCCTTGGCCTGCCCTTTTGCAAAACTGCTGAATAATCGGGGGGCTTCCACCCCGTGGGCCATCACTGGGTGGCAGAGATGGGAGGAGACTGAGCTTCCCAAGTGCCCCCTTTTCTCCTGGAGCCCTACTGGGCCCCCAGGTGCTAGCCCTGAGTCCCCTGCTTGCAGACAAGCCTGTACAGATGCGATAGACACACAGGTGGGAATCCACATGGGGTATCACAGGGGTCTTTCTGTCTCTTCCCCCCCAGTCTGGGGGTAAGTAGAGGCACGTGGGTGTGCGTGCATGTGTTCAACAGGACACGTGTGTTTGTGTGAGGGGGTGGGGCTCTGTCTTTTTAGCAGGGAGGTTGCTATGGTTTCCGGTACACCCTTGCGACCCTCTCAGGGGAGCTAGGGTCGAAGCCGGCTAGCCTGCCATCCTCCCATCATCCCAACTGCTACCAGCCAAATCCCCGGAACGCTCCTGGCTCCTCCTGCAGGCTCCTCCCCAGCCCTGAACCTGGGCCGCCAGGACACACCCAGCGGCAGAGGGAGGCATGTGCCGGACCAGGGGCAAAGCAGGAGGGAAGGTGGGCAGCCTCGGGTCTCAGGCCTTGGCCACAGCCTCAGACACACCCTGGGCTGTGAGCTCCGCCAGCACATTGTCTAGGTAGCTAGCGTCCGGGTAGCCATGGCCCGTCAGGTTGGATCCAAATTCGGTCTTGTGGTGGATCTCATTCCACACCACGGTGTCCGACTCGCCTGTGGTGTTGGACGTCCCGATGGTGAAGATGAGTCTCCGCTCCCAGGCGGTGATGAGCAGCCTCAGCACCTGGAGGGCGGGGCAGGGGCGGGGCAAACGGGGGCGGGGCGAGCAAGGGTCACAGGCAGCCCGGGTTTGAGTCCCTCCCCGCCCACCCAGGATTCCCCGTGGCCACCTGGTATGCTCACTTCCTTCCCTAGACTGACTCCCACTCTGAGCTCCCTCAGTAAAACTTTCCATGTTATCAGCCTATTTCTTTGGGGTGAAGAGTCTCATCCTGATGACCCTCAGCTGTGTTTGGCTTGAACTTCACGCTCTATTAAATAGCCGCTTCGTTCCTTCGTTGGCAGTATTCAAAAACCTGAAGATTTCACGTGAAAATCAAAATTTCTGGCTTATTTTGAAAAACAAAAAGTAAAAGCCGACACTCTTCTAGTGTGGCGATGGAGCCTAGACTGCTTGGGTTCAAATCCAGGCTCCTGTGTGACATCGCTGTGTGACCTCGGACAAATGACTTGCCCTCTCTGAGGCTTTGTTTATCTCTAAAATGGTGTTAAGACCTTGACTTCAGCGGGCTGGTAAACGAAATGAGGTTTTGAGGCCACTGGCAGGGCTAGACACACACACACTAGACGGCTACGGTCAGTGCTAGGGCCCCGGCCTGCTCTCACACCCCCTTGCCCTCAGGGCACCCACCTTCCGGCCCTTCTCGTTGTTGGGCAGATAGCAGTGACGCGGGAAGCCTCTTGCAGTGAACTTCTTGCCTGGGTTGGGGTGCTCAGGGCCCTGTGGGGAGGGGCAGCAGGGGGCTTGAACCACAGACGGCAGTGGGGAACCGCTGGCGAGTTCAAAGTCAGGGATCTGAGGGCTCACCTGGATGCCGGTGGGGATGTCGTAGACGATGCGGATGGTCTGGGTGTCAGCGAAACCGGGCAGCGAGTGAGGGATGAGGTGAAACTCCATCTTCCCGGGCGGCTGAGTGCCCGTCTTCTCCCCGTAGATGGCCTTGCAGGTGGGGCACTGCAGGCTGCCATCCTGGGGCGGGCAGGGGGCGTGGCTGTGAGGTTTCCAGGTGTCTGGGCCCCTCCCCAGCCCTCCTGCTGCTCCCCCACCCCCAGCCCACCTTGTTGCCATTGGAGTACATGGCCACGAGGCACAGCAGGTGGTACATGTGGCCACAGCGGCCCAGGCGGCCCACGAGCTCAGGTCGCACACTCTTGTGCCGAAGCACGCCCTCGTAGCCAGAGGCCGTGACCAGCCGCTCCATGCAGATGGTGCAGTCCTGGGGTCGGGGGAGCACAGAGAGGAGACTGAGGACTGAGGAGGGCAGGACACCCCCATGTCAGCATTGCCCCTCAGCAGGGGCCAGACCCCCAACCCCCCCCCCAAGAGCAGCAGACTGTCCTCTCTCTGGCCTCCATCTGTCAAAGGGAGGGGACACCCCCAGGTACTGAATTCAGGTGCATGGCCGAGGAAGAGATGGCTCCCTCACACCCCCTCCAGACATATTCAAGGCTTAACTATAGAAAACAAAGCTTAAATACGTTAGGTGGAAAAAGATGGGTAAAAATAGGATGCAAAAACTGTTGATCATCAAAAGGTTGATAAAAGTGATTCTGTTAAACGTAGCATTGGTGTTTATCAAAAGATGCTGTAAAGACAGTGAGAAGGCAAACCCACAAACTGGAAGAAGAGGCTGAGACACATAGAACCTCACAAGGAGCGGGGTGCTGGGGCCTCCATCTCTGGCGGGGAGGCTGCCCCCCTCCGCCCCCCTCCTCACCCAGGGGCTCACCTCATCAGGTGGGTTCTTCACCTTCTGCGTGTACCTTCGAACCACATCTTCAGGGTTCTTACCTGCAAGGACAGAATTGGGCTGGGCTTGACTGTACCCAGAGTCTAGCCCTGAGGGCATGGCTCAAGACAGGGTCAGGGGTCAGAGGGGTCAGAAGCTGTAAGGGTTGGTGGGAGTCTCATGTCAGGGGTTGCTTGAGGTTTTATGTAATCGGAGTTGGCGGTGGATGGGGCCAGAAGAGCTCAGATGGGTTAGCAGGGTTAGTTCAGGGGTCAGGGTCTAGCTTAGGAGGCCTACTCTTCTTCAGGTGCTTCTTCTTGGTCTTGCGGCACACCCCGGGCACGCCAGGCACGGGCTTGACGTCGCTCTTGCTCACCGGCGGTGGGTGCAGGATGGGCTTGGGGGCCCGGGTCAGGCAGACGGGCAGCCCCGCGGCGCAGAGCAGGATCCCAGTCATCCCTGTGGGACGCCGAGCAGAGTTGGTCAGGGGGCGGGGTGCTCATCCAGGCCCTGTCCACCCTGCTTTCCCATTGTTGAGAGGACCCTTGGGGTCTCTCCCCAGACTCCGCCCACCTGGTACACCCAGGAATCCTCGGATGGGTGGATGGGGTGTGTCCCATGGACAGTGCCCACTCAGCCCCACCCGAAGTTGAAGCCCAGTTGAGAGCCTTCTGCGGGCCCTGCAGTGGTAAAGGGATGTGCCCTCTGGGCCACGCCCACCAAGGGGCGGAGTCAATGGGCAGATAGGTGGGGCTGCCACCTTGTGGGCCCCGCCCTTCTTTTCCGTCCTTGACTGGACCTCACCTGCCAGGGCCGGGTGGACTGGCCCTGTACCATTCAAGTTCTTCACCGGGAGTGCAGGGACCCTGAGAGGAGGAGAGAAGAGACTGTAGCCTCCCCAGACCAGATCATGGGACCCTGCTTTGCCTTCTGTCTCTGGCTCGTGGGCATGCTCTGACTCTTTTGTGCCTGCCCCAGTCATCTAGAATGACCACTAGAGAATTCCATTCCTACTCTGACAGCCTTCTGTCAATATTATGGGGTGAGGTGTGGCCAGGACCTCTGTCCGCCCCACCCCGTGATAATGGAATGAACCCTTAGACTTAGTACTGACCTTCTCCCACTCCACAGCTAACCTCCTCCCAGGTGAGAGAAGTTGGCTCCCAACTGTTCCTTTTCATTGACTATTGTGTCTGAAACCCAACTACTCGTGACTTAGCCAACTTCTCTCAAAGTTTGCTGATACCCATAAAAGTTCTGGGAAAGAAGGATTTAGGGATCACCAAGGAGCCACTTCACTGTCTCCCACTAGGCCATTCACACTGTATGTGAATGTATTAAAGGCTCTGATAAGTCCTGCATAAGGAAACAGGTTAGCTGTGGCTAATCCAGGTTTTCCAAAGACACTGGATGACGAATGTTTTCCCCCTCTGGAGTATTTATTGATGTCAGTTTTGGTGACTAAGGCATTATCCCCTCTTCACATGAAAAGGTCTCAGGAAAATGTAGCTTGCCTCCAGTCTTTGCTCTTCCTTCTGAAGAGATCTGGCTTTTGGAATCATTCAGAGCTGCTTTCATATTTCAGCTCAACCATTAAGCATCTGGATGGAGAAATGGCAACCCATTCCAGTACTCTTGCCTAGAAAATCCCATGGACGGTGAAGCCTGGTAGGCTACAATCCACGGGGTCACAAACAGTCGGACACGATTGAGTGACTTCACTCCAACACACGGCACATCACCACATCTCTAATAAATGTGTTTCCTCATCAGTTAAATGGGGATAATATGGCACCTCCTTTTCAAGAAGATCCCTTGGAGAAAGGAATGGCTACCCACTCCAGTATTCTTGCCTTGAGAATTCCATGGGCAGGAGAGCCTGGTGGGCTACAGTCTATGCGGTCACAAAGAGTCAGACACAACTAAGCAACTAACATCTTCACTTTTTTTTTTTGATGGCACCTCCCTTACATATGCTGTGAAGAGTCAGTGAAATTCTACATGTAAGGCTGAGCACATTTCCTAGTACCTACTACAGACTCATAGTTTTAACCATCATCACTACCATCATTGGGCTTCCCAGGTGGCACTAGTGGTAAAGAACCTGCCTGCCAGTGCAGGAGACACAAGAGAAATGGGTTCGATCTCTGGGTTGGGAAGATCCTCTGGAGGGAGCATGGCAACCCACTTGAGTATTCTTGCCTGAACTGAAAAGAGGTCAAACCAGTCAATCCTAAAGGAAATCAATCCTGAATATTCTTTGGAAGGACTGATGCTGAAGCTCCAATACTTTGGTTACCTGATGCGAAGAGTCAGCTCATTAGAAAAGACCTTGATGCTGGGAAAGATTGAAGGCAGGAGGATAAGGGGACAACAGAGGACGAGATGGTTGGATGGCATCACCAACTCCATGGACATGAGCTTGAGCAAGCTCTGGGAGATGGTGAAGGTCAGGGAAGCCTAGCATGGTGCAGTCCATGGGGTCGCAAAGAGTCAGACATGACTGAGCGACTGAACAACAAGCACCATCATATCACCATCACTGTGTAATCCTGGTTAATTTCACCTCTCTTGCACCTCAGCCCACTAAGTCATTGTATAACTTCTCTCCATCTTGGAGAGGAAACCACCAAGGCATTGCAGTGATAAGCCTGGGAGAGTCACTTAACCTCTGTGCTCCTCAGTCTCCTTATCTGTAAAATGGGGATGATAATATCTGTCAGGCGGGTTGAAGGAGGAGGCCTGCTGTGATCTGTACAATGTGCCCATCTGAGTCCAGACTTCAGGGTTTAGCTTTGTAGGTGAACTGGTATCTTGCTGTGGATGGGCATGAAATCAGATGGGGAAGTTTTAATAAGGAGAGGAGTGTAATGAAAGCCAGGGACCAGGGACTTCCCTGATGGTCCAGTGGTTAAGATTCCATGCTCTCAATTCAGGAGTCCTGGGTTTGATCCCTGGTCAGGGAACTAGAAGGAAGATTTCGCATGTGGCAACAAAGATTCCCTATGCGGCAAGTAAGACCTGACACAGCCAAAAAAAAAAAAAGCCAGGGGCAGCCTAAAGGGCCTGGAGTTGTTGTGTGGGGGCAGTGACAGCTGGGGAAGGTGCTACTGCAGCCCCCTTGGCATGCCTGCTCAGGTCCGAGCCCGGTCAGTGCTATTTGGACACCTGCCCCGGCAGGCGCAGTCGTCACCAGCAAGCTGGGGGGAAGGTGTGTTTAAGCTAGTGGTACACTTGGCAGGTTTGTGTGCTGCTGCAGTGGGTCCAGAAACACACATACACACCCCCTCGGAACATGGGCTATCTATGCATGCTCATGTGTAGGGAACAGGCCAAGTGCAATGCGACCCAGATTCATGCACACATGGAGAACACTGCACAGACCGGCACACACCCCTGCAAACACGCCGCCCCTCCATGTACACACGCACTCCAGCGATTACATGACAGTTGCACGCTCACACAAGTGTGCCCACAACCCAGGAGGCCCCCTTCCCATATAGAGATACAGACACAGATACACGAATACTTGGGGAACGTGCCACACACTTTTGCACACACACACACACACCAGGGAATACACACCATGCACACACACACACAGACACATCTCAGGGAACACACTCCACAAACACACACAGGTCTAGACATAGACACACACTTCTACACAGAGAACACCACAGAAATATGTACTCACACACTCCAGGGGACACAGGGCCCAGAGAGATACCCACGTGCAGACACCACAAAGACATTCAATTGGACAGGAGAAGCTGGGTGGGGCAGACTGATCCACACACTCTGACCTACACTCCCCCACACTGACGTGCAGACACTTGGCTGGGAGGCTCCCACTTTACACACACAGTCACACACACATGCACGGCACACAGCCATCATTTTGTGCCTGCCCAGAGTCACAGGCTTACACCCAGTCAGCCAGGATACCCCTCCCAGACCCCACCCCTGAGGTGGGTGGCAGCATCTGGAGCAGACATCGGGGTCTCCAAACACTCTGGTGACCTGGAGTCACTGAACACAGCTCCTGAGGGAGGTGCAACAGAGGAGAGGTACCATGGGGCCCCCAGGCTTGGGTAGCTGAGGTGTGACAGGGGAAAGATGCTGTGCCTCAGTTTCCCCATGCATAATGGGAATAGAGTCTTGCAAGGGTTCAATGGGATAAAACATGCAAAGCTCATGGTCTGTTGCAGGGGTGAGAGTGGGGATGTCTTGAGTTTCGCCACCTTGCAGCCTTCCAGGACCCAAGGGATGGGGGATCCATCTCCCCCTTCCTCGGATCTGTCATAATCCTCCAGGACACTCCTGAAGGGAGACCACCACCCTAATCTCATCCCACCCCCATCCTCTTTTTTGTTGTTCTTGGCCACATTCCACAGCATGTGGAATCTTAATTCCCTGACCAGGGATTGAACCCACACCCCCTGCACAGTGGGAGCACAGAGTCTTAACCACTGGACCAACAGGGAAGTCCCCCAATCCTCTTATAAGATAGCATGGAGGCACATCTGGCTTCTGCTCTTTCTGCTGTCCTTTGAAACACTTCCATTGTATTATTGTTGTTAATATTATTGGCATGCAGATCTTAGTTCCCTGACCAGGGATTGAATATATGTCCCTTGAAGTAGAAGTGTGGAGTCCTAAGCACTGAACAGCCAGGGAATTCCTTAAAACACTTGCAGTATAGACAGACTATTAAGGTCCTCTATATATCCAGGGCTTCCCCATCCCCTTCGTTCCTTCCTTCCTTCCCTCGTATCTCATGAGAAAACAATCCTTCCTTCTCTCTTTACAGGGCTATCTGTAAAATGGGTGGAAAGAAAAATATTTAGCATGAGGACCACCACTTCTTGTCTCCTACCTGGGGCAGACATCACTAATCCATCACAGGACTCTCTTGAGCCAAGTAGAATCATCAGCACAGATTTCCAGGGAGCCTCTACCAACCAGCAGGGACGGTTGGCTACCTCAGGTCCATATGAAGCACAAAGTCTGGTCTGGTTCATGACACTGGTCATGCTGAGCCTTAGGCCAGGGAGTTAGAAAGGGGGGTGAGGGGACCCCAGAAAGGGATTATTTTAGATCTTAGCAGTCCTCCAATCTCTGGCACCTTTTAAAACTCACAGAGCTCTGGGTTACAAAAATCAGTCTTGCTCCTGGGAGGAGGGTTGTGAGTAAGGTGTGATGGTGGGGCTGTTTTGTATTTACCCATCAGCAAGCTGAGGGACAGTCCCCAGGTGGCCCCCAGCTCTCTCAATCTGCAGGCCCCTGCGAGAACCCAGGGTAGCAAGGTTCCCACGATGCCGGAGCGTGGGAACCACCCAGGCCCCCTTTTGATGTGGGATGCAGTTTCCTCCCCGTCAGTCAGTGAGAACATCCTCCTGCCCTGGACAGGAGACCGCTGCCCGCAGGCCTCCGGGAAGGAGGGGCGGGCTTTCGCCCTTGGCTCCGCCCTCTCCCCCTCCGCCCTCCCCCCCCCCCCCTCCCGACCCCCCCGCCCGCCAACGCCCCGCATGGCAAAGGGTCAGAGGGGCCCTGCAGGCCTGAAACCTGTTCTGACCAGAAGCCAGGCCTGGCTGCCCCAGGGCAGGGATGGGTCCGATGCCTTGCCCATCTCGGCGTCAGATTCTGTTCCTCCTCTACCCTCAGTCCCTCCTGGCTCTTACCTTGCTTAAATTCCAGCCTCTTTACTGTACGGGCTTCCCAGGTGGCGCTAGTGGTAAAGAACCCACCTGCCAATGCAGGAGACCTAAGAGATGTGTTTTTGATCCCTGGGTCAGGAAGATCCCCTGGAGGAGGGCACGGCAACCCATTCCAGTGTTCTTGCCTGGAGAACCCCCATGGACAGAGGAACCTGGCGGGCTATGACCCATAGGGTCAGATAGAGTGAGCGGGACACGACTGAGCGACTTAGCACACAGACATTACCACATGCAACGCCGCCAGTACCGCTCCCCAGTGCTCCCCCCTCATCCACTCCACCCCAGCCTCTGGCTTCCCTGTGGTTCTGCAAACAGGTCAGGCACATCCTCACCCCAGGGCCTTTGCACTTGCTGACTGCTCTTCCAGAATGCCCAATTATCCTCATGTTCTGCTCCCTCCCTCAACACAGTTTCTGCTCAAATGTCACCCTGCCAGAGACCTTCCTTGCCGCTTTAGAGAGGCCTCTGCCTTTGCTCTTACCTTACTTAATTTTATGATATATAACTGATATAATATTAATTATATTATAATATAATTATACATAACTAATATTATATATATATAATATCACAGTCTGATATAAAAGTCTATAAAAAACTTTATAAAAGTCTTCCATATGACCAGACCCTCCCTGGCACTGTAACCTCATCTCTTACCCTCTCCATCTCTGTACTCTACACGCTTCTGCTGTTGCTCTGAAATGCTGAGCCCTGCAGCTTCCCCCTGCAGGGAGCATGGGTTCGATCCCTGACTGAGGAACTAAGGTCTTGAATGAAGCATATATATATATATATATACACACACACACACATATATATGTAATAGATGAGACATTGTTTTATATATACAATAGATGAGATGTTATTCTATATATATATAAAATAAGTGTCTCTTCGATTAAATAATAATAATAAAATGAACTGCTGAGCCCTTTTGAGGCTTGTGCACTTGCTGCGCCCTCCGCCTGAAGGCTTTTCCCACAGAAGCTGCTGTAGCACTGCCTCGGGCAGGAAGACCTTCCTTACCACCCACTGTCACCGCTAGTACATGGCACGCAGTAGATTTTCAAGAAAGACTTGTGGCACGAAAGAAGGAAGGAAGACTGGATTTTGTGGGGATGTTCTGAGGTGATGCTCAGGCACAATCTTGCCGTGAGTTTTTTTTTTTGCACACATTTGGAAGTGAGTCTTGAAGCAGATGCTCAGAGAAGCCTCTCTGTAGCCTCTGGTCCCCTCAGAGACTCTCTGCCAACGTCCATTCTAAAACAAGCACACTGGACTTCCCGGGTGGTCCAGTGGTTAAGACTCTGCCCTTCCAAGGCAGGGAGTGTGGATTTGATCCCTGGTCAGGGAACTAAGACCCCACAAGCTGTGCAGTGTGGCCAAACAATTTTTTTAAAAAATGCTGTGAAGTGAGCACGTTTTGTGGGCATCCATGGGAACAGCCCGAGTAAGCTTTCTCTAAGAAATCTCCAGAAATGCTTCACATCCTTCTCAAGGCAGAGATTCCATGGCCAGGCTTTGAGGAACCCTGACCTTTCCTGGAAACTGTCTCAGGGAACACGCCTCACACAGATGGGCTGGGTGGGGTGGGGGGGCAATAATTTCAAGAGCTTGCTATGTCCCAGACTCGGCTGTATACCCTCCCTCCGTCATCTGATTGTCCCATTCTATAGAGGGGGAAACTGAGGCAAAGAGAGGTGAAGTCACTGGCCAGTAAGTGGTAGAGCTCAAATGTGAGCCCAGAATGTCAGATTCTAGTCTGTGCTCTTCTCCACACCCACAAAACCAAGTTCTCTTACCCTGGTTCAGAGACTAAGGCAGGAGGCTGTATTCGAGAAAAAAATCTCCCCAGGATGAGTCTGGAAAAGGGCATTTGGCTCCTCTCTCCTTCTTTTGTCAAAAGACAAGCAAAGAGAGATGCCTCATACCTACTCTGGCTGGAGAGCCGCGTTCACAGGCAGGATGAAATACCATGGGGAGGGTTTCCTAGATACTGTTCCTCACACCGTTCCCTGCCCTTTCCTGTCTGGCTACCTTTGCCACACTGTACTCACTGCCTGTCCATACTGTCTATTCTCAATTCACCTCTTCTCTTTGAAGACAGGTTTCAAGGTCACCATCTTCCGGAGGGTTTTCTAATCTACCCCCAGTGAATACATATCCACTCTTTTTTTTTTGCCATGCCATGTTGCATGATGGATTTTATTTTCCCAACCAGAGATTGAACCTCCTGCCTCCTGCATTGGAAGCCCAGAGTCTTAAGCACTGGATCACCAGGGAAGTCCCTAACCAATTTTAATTCCCAGGGGACTGCATTTATCTTTTCTTTGAGGACACAGATGTTTCCTGACTTCCTTTCTAGCTGTGGAGTTTCACCCCATCTCTTCCACCAGATTGCAAGCTTCTGGAAACTTGTCTAACTTGGCTCTGTGACCCCAGGATTGAGGATGAAACTGGGCACAAACGGGTTCTCAGTAAGTATTGAGTGGAGGCTGATATGTGGGGCCATCTGGAGGTGAGCCAGCCTTCTGAGCCCTCTTTGCCTAGAAGTGGGGCAAAGCCTTTGACCTGGGCCCTGGAGCTGGCTCAGGCCTGGGAGGGCTCATTGGGGGCTGCACGAGTGGGTACGTTTGCCTGATCTGGTTGCTCCTTTCCTTCCCAGGCAACGAGAGGGGTCCAAGACCCCAGAGACACAGGAAACCACACTGACACTCCCTATAGTTTCCATCCACCTATCTAGGCCGGCCTCCCTGTCCTCTCCCTCCCCTCCATCTCCCCGGCAGGCTCGAGGCCCGTCACAGTCTCTGATGGCGGTTTCAGGTCCCCCGATGGGCCTCAGGCCCTCCCTCGACACCTGGCGCTTACCCCATGACCCCTTGGGAAGCCCCTAGAGGTTCAGGCCTCAGCTATTTGGGTCCAGGTGGGTGAGGATGGGGCAGAAGTGGGAACGCCACGTCGTGGGGAGAAGGAAGTTAAATAACGTATGGCACCTACCTCCCTGGACCTGCTCCTGTGACCTGACCCCCCTTCAGTGCCCACTCCTTCTGTACCTGAACTCTTGTCCGCCACAGTCCGGGGTCAGCCAAGTCCCCACCCCCATGCCCCACAGAGCCAGAGGGCTGAGAACATCACACCAAGCTCCAGGGAGGTGCCCCACGGGGCCAGCCAAAGCCACAGACCATCAACGGCTGCCGTGGCCTGGCTCGCTTCCCCTTTCCTCGCTTGAGCACCCCTCAGGCTGCCTGAACAAGCCACTGACCTTCTATGGGCCTCAGTTTCCCCTTCTGTCAAATGGGTCCCTGACTCTGTCCACTCCTAAGGATTCAACAGTATCAAAATCCCCTGGAGCGATATTTTGAGGGGTGGTAGTCAGTTAGGGCCCAGGTGCCTGGGGGCTCTAGGTCACCCTCCCCCATCCTCCTGGTCTCTAGCCTGCTTTGCTTGCTTGTTCTGGTGGTTGGGGGGGGCGGTGTGGGGAGCCCAGGCAGGGGAAGGGAGGGGAGGGGAGGGCTGGCGGTTCCCACGGCCTGGGGCAGCCACGTACTGACAGGAGTGTGGTTTGGCCTCCCAGGGAGCAGGGCAGGAAGTGCTTCAGGTCTAGGGGGCGGGGTGGGAGGGTGGGGGGATGGGGTGTTTGGTTTGACCTTGCGGTGAGGCGCAGGGGGAACCCAGCAGTCAGCAGCCGCAAGGGAAAAAGCAGGGTTACAGCCACTGTCCTCCAGCAAGGCCAGGAAAAGGGGGAGAGTGGGCAGCTCAGAGGCCCCACGGGGACACAGTGCAGGAGAGACTTTTCACATTGTGCCTTTGGGACTGCTGTTTTTTGAAGCATTAAAATGTAATACCTAGTAAAGAGCCGGAGAAACAAAATGTGGATGCTTTCAAACCTAAACGTAAAATCACTGCAGGAAATGAAAAGAAGAAGGAAAACACCCGAACACACCAGCCACATCAAAGCCCACCCCCCCTCCCCCCACCTATCTTCCATGTCCAGAGTGAACCTGTGACAGCAAAGTCATCCCGGCCTGTCTCCAGCTCACAACACCAGCTGGCTCCCATTTCCCGCAGAGGAAAAGCCAAAGTCCTCAGCACAGCCTTCAGGGCCCTACAGGACTGGCCCCATTTCATCTCTGACCTCCTCTCCCACTGCACACCCCCTGTCGCCTCTGGAGCCACACTGGTCTCCTCGCACAAACCAGGCCTGCTCCTGCCTCAGGGCCTTTGCACAAGCTGTTCCCCCTGTCTACAGGGCTCTCCCCCACCCCAGTTTTCTGCATAGCTTGCTTCTTAACCTCCTTCAATCCTTGCTCAAACATTATATTTTCAGTGAGGCCTTTTCTGACCTCTTCATTTCCAATTATACCCCTCCCACTACTCCCTACACCCCTTCCTTTCTTTATTTTTCCTCGGTAGTCACTACTACTCTCTATCACATATTAGAATTTATTTATTTTGTTTATTGTTTGTCTCTCTCTCTCTAGAAATATGAGCTTCGGGAGGGCAAGGATTGTCTGTTTTTCTCATGGCTGGATCTCCAGGGCCCCCAAAGAGTCCTTGGCACACGGAAGTTGCTCAATATATTAATAAAAGGATTAACTAATTTAAAAAACAGACAAGCATAGGCTATAGAGAAGGTAAAAAGAGGGACTTCCCAGGTTGGTCCAGTGGTTAAGAAATTGCCTTCCACTGCAGGGGATGTGGGTTCGATCCCCGGCTGGGGAACTAAGATCCCACATGCCATGGGACAACCAAGCCTGCATGGTGCAACTACTGGGCCCAAGCCCTCTTGCTCTGGAGCCCACGTGCTACAACTAGAGAGAAGCCTGTGAGCTACAAGGAAAGATCCTCCACGCTACAGCTAAGACCCAACCCGATGCAGCCAAAAATGAATAAATAAAAAGAAGGTACAAAGAAATAGCAAACTGGGGCAAGATGATAAATAAAGAGCTCAGACCCTTAAAATGCAGAAGGAGCACCTGCAAATCAATAAAAAAAAGCAGGAAAGAGCCCTAGAGAAGGAGAAGCAAAAGAAATAAACAAGTGATTGGTAAAAGAAGGAATCACGGGTGGCCAGTAAACAGGAAGAAGTTCTCAGGCTAAGAACCAGAGGTCTGAAAACTCAAACAGCATCTCAATGACAACATCGTACTGGTCTGATAGGGATGTGCTCGAGGGGGCGGGGCTAAGCCCCTCTCCCACTGCTAGGGATGGATTTGAAATGCAGGCAGTTTGATATCTGCCCCCTTTTTGACCTTTGTTGCCAGCCCCACTGCACAGGGTGCAAAAACTGAGGACCAGAGAGGTGAATGGGCGCCACTGGGGTCACACAGTGAGAGGAGAGAGGGAAGTTGGCCCCAAACTCAGCTGCTGCGGGTCCCCCGACTCCTTGAACCTCCAAACACCTTGTGGCATCAGGACCAGGTGCCTTGGACCCTGGCCCGAAACTTGGAGTGGGCAGCCAGGGGCCACCCCAATACCGTGACCGACTGGGATTTTTGAACCGTGATCCTAATTGCGTGATCTTGAACAAGCGCCAGGCTTTCAGAGCCTCAGTTTCCTCATCTGAGAAGTGGGGATATTAGGGCCTACCACCGTTTCTGTGCACAGCAAGAGAGGCGATGCATGTAAAAGCCGTGAGACAGAGCCTGGGACGTTGTGAGCGCTCAGTAAATGGAAACAGGCCTGCAGCTGTTCCCCCTCCCTCTCCCCTCCACCACGTGGGCTGGAAACTCTTAGTCTGCCCCACAGCTGTGTTCCAAAGTGCTGGACGCTGCCCTCTCAGGAGACAGGGCGGATCTTCCCCACCCCTGTGTCTCCGTCCCCCAGGCATCAGCTGCCAGCTGGCTGCCCGCCTCATCACAGAGGGGAGTGGAAAAAAACCCCAGCCAGGAGGACGCTGTAGTCCTGCTGGCTGCGTGAGCTGGGGACAAGTCAGTGCCGCTCTCTGGACCTCCATCCTGAGCTGAGGATGGGAGGTAAGAAGGATGACAAAGAATGATGTCTGAGTTCGTCCCTCCTTTGCGCACCGATCATGTGTGGTGATTTTAAATACATTTGCACACCCATCAGTTCTGATGAGCCAGCACACGTGGACTGGGGTGATTTTAGCTCCATTTGGCAGATGGGGGAACTGAGGCCAGGTATGAGAAGCTATGCACCTGTCTCTGCAGGAGAGAAGGGTGCAGAAAAGTGGACAGAGAAGGAGAGAGCTGCTGAGAAGGAAAGAAAAAGGCAGGAGAGAAGGAGTAAGAGACAGAGATAGGGGGACACAGTCACAGAGAGACAGAGAGAGACTGAAAGAGAGGCTGAGATTCAGAAAGCTGTAATAGGAGAGTCCCAGACACACTGCTGTGTCTTCAATTGTGTCTGGACCCGAAACTCATGCATCCAGGAGTCCTATTGTTCTTGTTATTCAGTTGCTAAGTCATGTCTGACTCTGGTGACCCCGTGGACTGTAACCCCCCAGGCTCCTCAGTCCCTGAGATCTCCCAGGCAAGAAGACTGGAGTGGGTTGCCACTTCCTCCTCCAGGGGATCTTCCCAACCCGGGGATTGAACCTGCATCTCCTGCGTTGGCAGGCAGACTCTTTATCACTGAGCCATCAGGGAAGTCCCCACTGTAGTCCTAACCCCTCTCCAAACTCCCAGACACTTGGAGACAGGGTCTTTGCAGAGGTGATCAAGTTATAAACGAGGTCATTGGAGTGGGCTCTAATCAATAAGCCTGGTGTTCTCATAAAGAGGAAATTTGGACACAGGGATACAGAGGGTAGATGATGTGAAGACGGGGGGAGGTGCCTGTCTGTAAGCCAAGGCCTCACTAGAAACCCACCCTGCCAACACCTTGTTCTCTGGCTTCCAGCCTCCAGAACTGAGACAATACATTTCTGTTGTTTGGGCCTCCCCAGTCTGTGGCACTTTGCTATGGCAGCCCAGGCACACCGACAGACTTAACACAGAAGCAGAGAGACTGCGAGAAGGGCCATGAGGGGCTCTGGGTGTTCTGGAGACCAGGGCGAAGGTGGGGGGCCTGATTCCTCAGAGACACCGTCCCTTTCCCCTCATGGGCTGCACTGAGCCTCAGTTGCCTGGGCAATGGGAAGCTTCACTCTGGAGGAACTAGGGTCTGCCATCCCCATGCCTCCTTCCTCCCATCCCCTCCCTCAGCAGCAGACTCCACGTGTCCTGGGCCCACCCCCCTACTCTGAACCAGGGCTATTAAAAAATTTTTTTTTTTGGTCACAACTTGAGACATGCAGGACCCTAGTTCCCCTGCCAGGGATCAAACCTGCGTCCCCTGCATTGGAAGGCACAGCCCAAACCACTGGACTGCTGGGAAGCCCCTGAGCCAGGGGTATTTTTAGCTGATGTTCCTTGGCTATGCACCTCCTCAGCAGGGTCAGCCCTGACTACTCCATCGCCTCCCAACCACAACACCCTGTCCTATCACCTCCCTAGTGCTTCCCTCTCTCTCCAGCAACTGTGTTCATTTACTCATTTGAAGGCTGTATGCCCAGCAGTTCGGACCCCATTTGTCTTGTCGGGCTCTGTGAACATGCACCCACAGTAAATATTTAGAGAATTGATACCAAGCAATAAAAACTGAGCGACCCCCAGCTTGCCGTGAAACAGCTGTTCTCAAAAATTTCATCAGTGACTGAGAAATTCATTTCACCTGGCGACCCATGAAATGCATGCAGAAATCATGCAAAAGGTTCCTGGAGCCATTCTTACTAAGGATGACACATGTCAATATTTTCTTATTCTGTTCTCTTCATTTGATTCTATTCAGTTCCATCCCATCCCGTTCTCAGAAAATTTTGGTTACAACCTTCTGACTTCATAATCCACTAGTGGGTTTCAGTGATACAGCCCTGGAGAGAAGATTCTCGAATTCTTGCTGCAAAGGCACCTGGGACTTTTCTGCTTCTGTCCCCTCCCACATCTACTCCAACTTGTTTTCTACTCTTGTCCCTCCAGCCTGGCCAGAGCCAGGCTGTGATCTGCAAGGAGCCATGTGAACACCCGTCTGGGCAAGTCCCTTCTGCAGTGTTTCCCCAAAATGTTCTCCCAAACCTCCTCTGATCTCCTCCCTGTGGGCACTGGGATGCTGGTGAGGAATGATCTGGAGGAAAAGGGGGAGAGGAAGGGAGGGCTAGGCAGGCAGGTGGCAGCTGCTGTAGTCCTTCCAGTGGAAAATCACACTCCCCGGCCCCCCATACCAGCCCTCCCCCGGGATAACATTAGTATCCTGGCTGCCACTGAAAGACATAAGCGCTATCTCGATATAAGCGCTATGTATCTCGATATAAGTGCTATGTATGATCAGGCACACAGCTCCCACTTGACAGATGATGAAACTGAGGCTCAGTGAAGCAGAGGGACTTGCCCCAGATCTCATAGCTCAGAAGTGGCTGCCAAGAGGGGATCGGAACCCAAGCAGCCAGGTTCTCAAAAGTTCAGAAGCCAGAGAGATTCAGAAAGTGAAAGAAAGTGTTAATCGCTCAGTTGTGTCTGACTCTTTGCGACCCCATTGATTGTAGCCTGCCAGGCTCCACTGTCCATGGGATTCTCCAGGCAAGAATACTGGAGTGGATAACCATTCCCTTTTCCAGGGGATCTTCCCGACCCAGGGATCGAAACTGGCTCTTCCTCACTGCAGGCAGACTCTTCACCGTCTAAGCCACCGGGGAAGCCCAGATTTTGAAGGGCAGCCTAATTCAGGGCCCCTTCCCTTCCCCAGGCCTCAGTTTCTGTTGGTGAAAGGAAGACCTGGATATGGTGACCTTAGAGGTTGTCTCCACATTTGACTTTTGCATGACCACTCTCCTGGGTCACGCCAGAGGGATGCGAGCAGAGTTGACTTTTGGTGCTTGTTCCTGGTTTTGGGGACCACAGCCCACACCCTACCTGCCCTTTTCCCTTCTGGTCTATCTCAAGGTCAAGGTCTCTGCTCTGCCCTCCCATTCCAACTCTTTCAGGGTCTGGTCCTCCGCTGAGATCAAGTGAATCTGGACTCCTGGGTGGAAAGCTGACAGGCTCACCGGGTCCATATCCTGGGGCATGGGTATCTTAACCCAGGCATTTCCAAAGCTGGTATGATCCGGGTTCCCTTCCTCAGTGAAATCCTGCGAAAACCAGTTTGCAAAAGAGAGTCCAGAAAGGGCTGATCTGGTTAAAATGAAAGCAGAGGCTGGTTTCTGGGCCAGCTCCCTCTCCTGCCACTATACCGTGTTGTCCCAAGGGTCCCTAAAGCCCAGCTTGAAAACCATAGTATTAGCCCCATGTAATGGTGATATTTCAGGTGTGGCCTTTAGGGCCACAAATATTTGGACAATACTGGCTTGCTTGAGCATCTACATGAGATGGATATGGCCTGGGGCAGGGTATGGGAACCCTCTAGAACTTCAAAGACAACACAGTGCAGACTCCAGGAGTCCTACAGGTCTGAATTTCAATCCCTGCCCTCCACCTGGGTGGCCCTCAGGAAGTATCATACCCCTCCCAGCCTTTGCCTCTCCATCTGTAATAGGGACATGATGAAATGGGGGGTGGGTAATAAATGAGACGGTGCGAAAAAGAATTTAGTAAATAGCAGACGTGGACTATACGCCATTATGGCTTCCCAGGAGGCTCAGTGGTAAAGACGCCGCCTGCCAGTGCAAGAGACGCAGGTTTGATCCCTGGGACAGGAAGATCCCCTGGAAGAAGAAATGGCAACCCACTCCAGTATTCTTGCCTGGAAAATCCCATGGACAGAGGAGCTTGGCGGGCTGCAGTCCATGCGGTCGCAGAGTCGGACACGAATGAGCGACTGAGCAGGCGCGCACACACACACCAGTGTAGCTGCGGCTCTGGCTCCATCACTTGTGAACTGCACGATCTGGGATGTTGCAAAGTGTTCCTTATCTGTAAATTGGGGCTGATGACGCTCCCTCCCTCATAGGGTCGTCATTCTTGGAGATAAACGAGCGTTAAGGTGCTTAATTAACTCTTGGCACAAAGTGAATACTTAATAGACGCTAGGTAGTACTTATGATTTTTGTAATGACTGTAATTCTTTGTTCCTAGCCCCGGTGGGCCGCCACCCCTGCGCCCAGGGCCCGGCTTACCCCGGAGGGATGGAGGCGCGTGCGCTCACGCTGGTGGCGCGCTGGGGCCCGGGCCGGTTGAGGTTGTTCTGCCCCGGGGTGGGCGCGCCGCCGGGGGCGCTCGGGCTCCGCGGGGGCGCGCCGGGGGGCTGCGCGGGCTCGGCGGGGCTGGCGGCGGGCGCAGCCCAGAGCGCGGCGCCGGCGAAGGTGGCGCTGGGGCGCACGGCGAGCGTGCCCGCTGGTCCTCCCGGAGGCAGCTGGGGCGGCGGGGGCGCGGGGGGCGCCTTGCGGCGCTGCGAGGCCAGAATGGCGTTGGAAGCGGCGCGCGTGCTGTTGACCAGCAGGCACTGCTGGCACGAGCAGGGCTGGCCCGAGCTGGCGCCCACGGGCCACGACTGCGACTTGGGGATGGAGCCGACGGTGAGCGGGTAGGCGAGGTCCAGGCGGCGGCGCAGGCGGCGGCGCCGGCGCGTCTGGCGGTTCATCTGCGACATGCTGTTGAAGTAGATGAGGTAGCAGAAGCCGAGCGACGAGAGGTCGAGCCACGGGTGCTGCTTCTCGTAGGCGTTCTGGATGGTGATGCAGATGTCCATGTCGTAGGCCGTCCACGCGCCGCCGTCGTTCTCCCACTCCCACACGATGCCCTTGCCCGGCGCCGACGACGGGTCGTAGAAGTTGCGCCGCACTGGCCGCATGGTGCCTGTGTTCACAAGGCGAGCGGGAGTCAGGGCCCGAGGACGGTGAACCTCCGCGGCCGGGCGGGCGGGGGGAGGTCGAGGTCGGGGTGGGGGGTGGTCAGGGCAGGCCGGAGGGGCGGGAGACGACCCCGGGGGGTCAGTATACGCGCAGGAGCCAGCTCGAAGGTCAGCACAATGTGGGTTGGGGCCAGCCGAGCAGAGGGTGGGGGCGGAAGGCAAGCAAGTGCGGTGTCAAGACAGCACGGGGATGCCAGTCAGCAAGGGGAGTAGTGGAGGCAAGCGGCCCCACCTCTCAAGGGTCGACACAGGCACTGGAACAGTGGCCGTCACAGGCTGGGGGGTGGGAGGGGGGGTGGGAGAGGGGGCGGGGAAGAAGGGCGAAGGCGGTGTGGGATCTGTTTAGACCAGGAGGGGCTGGGAGGCAGAGTCAGCGCCTGGGGTGAGGGCCGGGATCAACAGAGGCCACCACCCTGCAGACCCCCGTGGCCCTTCTTTCCTTCATCCGTCCCCTCATTCAGTCGCTCGTTCATCCATCCATTGATTACTTCAAGCACAAGTCCATTTACACATTCCTTCATTCCTTGATTCACGCCTTGGTTCACACATTCACCTATTCCTCAGTTCATTCGTTCAGTAACCCTTTCATCAGCCCGGTCACCCATGCCTGCCGCCAGTTCATACCTGCATTTATGCTCCCCTGTCTACATCATCCACGATTTCAGTAATTCCTTCACTTACCACCATCCTATGTAAAAATGTGCGCCACCTCTACATACCGTCTTTCCCCTCCACATACCGTCTTTCCCCTCTCCTTCCCTGCTCCATCTGGTATACTTTATATTTCACACATTTATCTTGTTTTCTGTCTCTCTTTCCACAAGAATGGCAAGGACTTTGCTTTGTTCACTGCTGTATCTCCAGTGCCTGCTCACAGTAGGTGCTCACTAGATAGTTGCTGAATATATGAATGAATTCATTTAGTTCAGACAGTGATTCATTCGGGATCCGGTTATTTTATTCAGTCATGCCTTTTGCTATCCTTGCATTGATCCATTCTTTCATCAGCTTATTTATCCTTTTTTCCATACATCTGTTTATTTGTTCCTTCTTTTAACAAATACACTGCCTATCTGCCCTGAGCTCCATGCTGAGAGGTCATTCAAAATGAACATAACCATATGATAACCTCAGCCAGGTGGGTATTCACACACCCATCTAAAAAAACAGAGGCCCTGAAGTTTGGCTTCCAACTTTCGCTCCATGTTTCCTAGTTCTAGATGCTTCCTGAGAGCAAGGCTCCATGGACACTGGGTTAAGCAGAGATGACCGACGTCCAGGCTGCGGGACTTCTCAGTGCCTTTAGCCCGCTCTGTGCCTTGGGGCCAGTGTGGAGAGAGTCTTTTGCATGGTTCACGTGACACACTGGCAGGAAGGCTGCACCCTTGACTGCTCCTTCAGTCTCACTAAGTCTTGGTGGCCCCATCTCGAAAATAAAGGTGATACTAATCCATAAGCCACCTCTTCCCTCTCAAACCAGGCTGTTGGGAGGATTCAGTGAGAATAGCGACAGAGCACAGTGTCTGAGAAGGGCACCAAGGCTGGGAGGCAGACAGACCTCATTTCCAATCCCACCTGCCTAACTTTCCAGCTCTGTGTCTGTAGTCAGGTGATGCAATCACTCTGAACCTCAGAGTGATTCAGATTCTCATCTCTAAAATGGGCACAAGCAGACATTCCTTATGAGGGTCTTAAAAGAATCCTTCAAGACAAATACTGTCTGTACGCTGATGATTCCGATATCCTCTCTCCTGAAAGCCAGGCTTGTGTATCCAGCAGCTCCCTCAGCAGATTCCCATACAGGTTCAACAGGTTTCTCAAACTCAGCTCTGCCACAGGACGGCTGTGATCTTCCTTCCTAACCCTAACCTCAAACCTGTTCCTCCTGAAATCTTCCTCATTGCAGTTAAGCAACTCCATCTTTCCAGCTGCTCAAGCTCCAAACCCTCAATCCTTGGACCCACCCCTGACTTCTCATGTCACACCCCATGTCCAACCTATTAGTAAAATCCTGTCATGTCTGTCTTCAAATACATCCCACACCCGACCACTTGCCCCTCTCCCCAGCACACCAAATCTGTCTGGTCTAATTCACTATGTCCCTCCTGTCTGGACCATGGCAGTAGACTCATGACTGTTCTCCACCTCTGTCCTTGCCTTCTGTAGGGTCTGTTCCCTACCCCGCAGCCAAAGGCATCTCATTCAAGTCAGATCACATTCTTCTTTGGCTCAAAACTCTCCCATGATTCCCTGCTTACTTGGAGTCAAAGTCAAAGTCCTGGCCATGATCTACAAAGCACTGCATGGTCTATAAAGCTCCTACAAGGTCCCACAAGTCTACAAAGCACCCCCTCACTCACACCCTGGTCCCCGTGCTGCTCCTTAATGACCCAAAGCAACGTCCAACCTCAGGACCTTTGCATATACTGTCCCCTCCACCTTCCACACATGCTTGCAGTTTCCTCCCTCCTTTCTTTGAGGTCTCTGTTCGAACATCACCTCTTTGGAAAGACCACCCTTCCATTGCGCTCCCACTGCCATCCTTTTCCCTTTTTTAGTGTCTCTTCCTGGCACTCAGTGCTACCTGCATGATACATTGATCTACAGACTTGCTTTACTGTCTGTCTCACCCCCGAGATCAGGGATCCTGCCTACTTTACTCCCTGCCCAGTGCAGTGCCTGGCATGCAGTGGGTCCTCCCTACCTTGAGGGTGTTTCTACTGTTAACTGGCGTAACGCCAGGGTGCCTGGCCCTGGAATCTGCAGCCAGATGGATGAGGGCCCATCATGGTCCATCCTGAGGACCCCTTCCTCCCCTTGCCTTCCTCAGGCTTCTCTCTCTGGAAGAGACTATACTGGACCTTCAGTAGGTCCCTACTCAGGGCTGAAAAGGCTTCTTTGCTCTCTCCTCTGTTTGCATCCCAAGGGCTATGGATGACCCCTGGCCCTTGCCAAGTGCCCAGAGAGCTGGGGAAGTCGAGGCAAATGAGAGGGTTGTGGTGGGCATGGGGTCCCCAGGCTCCTATAACATCCAGTCAATTACATGACAATTTCCCCCCTGGGCCTCCAGGGCAGCCTCTTTCTCCAGTCTGCTTTATCATTTTAATTGAGTGTTCGAAAATTGATTTTTTTCCTTGACAATGGGCAGGCCTGTGAGGGGATTAGTTAGAGGGAAAATCTGGGATCCTGCTCTGGCTCTGCTCCTGAGGCCTGGTCTTCCCCTCTCAGAGCCTCAGTTTCCCCATCTATAAAATGAGGGTTCATGACACATGATCTTCAGGTCTGATGGGCCTCCTTGGTAAGGGTTAAGGCACTGTGTTACTTGGAAGGTATAACCCCTGGATGGGAAGGGAAGGGAATGGGTGGAAACTTGCCATATTTAAGCACCTCTGTGTGCCAGGTCTTGAGCTGGGTAGGGTGGGATCAGGGGCAGAAGATGCAGAGTTAAGTGGTTGAGAGAAACAACTCAGAAGTCTCACAAGCCATGTGCAAATTCTGGCTCCACATTTAGCCTCAGTGTCCTCATCTGTCAAATGGGGGTATTAATACCTACCCCCCAAGGAATTACTGTGGGACAAAACAAGATGATGCATACCATAGGTGCTTGGCAGAGAGTTTGGCTACAATAAGTACTTGATGAATATTAGCTAAGATGCCGTTATTCTTATTTACATTACCACATTGGCCCTTTCCCATCCCTCAGTCACTTGGTAAACTCCTATTCACCCAACAAAACCCTCTACACGCCCACCTCCTCCAGGAAGTGCTTTTCTGCTGTTACAGCTAGCACATGCTGCTTTTTATTGTGTGTCTATCCTTGCACTGTCAATAAGCTATTTGTTTTTGTTCTTAATCTCTCTCACTGGTTGATGACTTTCAGGAGGACAAAGATTTGGTCACATCTATATTTTTGTTCCCAGCACTAGGCACAAGGCACGTCAAAGGACGCATCTGCAACTGAAACAAGCAACCTACTTGGCACAGGTCAGGGCTCAGAGGGAGTGGGAAAGGGGAGGGGCTGGTCTTGATGGAGAGGGAGTGCAGACGTGGAGGGCAGGAGCCAAAGAGCACACGGGGTCCCGGGAAAGGCGGGGGACAGGGTTCCAAAGGTCGGCGTTGGCCAGCTCTGCAACAAAGGACTCCAGGAGCTTCTCCCAGCCAGGTCAGGACCAGCCAGCCCAGGCATCCCTCTCTCCAGGGCTCTATTTACCAGGTATCGATTTTCCTGCCTGTTTACTGGTAGTTATTAAAGGCTGCGTCCCTGGAGTCCTTTTCAAAGGAGATCGGAACCTGGCGAGCTGGAGTAATTAGGGCAGCTGCCGCTCACCCCGCCCGGCCCCGCACCCCGCAGCGCCTAGTGCTGCCTGCCCGGCCATCTACCTCCCCAGCTCCCACTGGCCTTGGACCAGGTCGAGGGGCAGGGGGCGCCAGCTGGTTCCCTGGGGACCTGCCTGGGCCACGCTCTTGAGATGTGCAAGGGAGCAACCGCGGAAACGCTCTTTCTCCTCCCCAGTGGCCTTGGCCTAGATTTTAGACCAGAACAATGGGTCTAAGATGAGAGGCTGGAGGTTCTTCAGCCTGGGAGATGGGAAGGGCCTCAGACAAGTGGGCTGGATGCACGGCTGATCTTTCTAACACCCACCAGCTCTGCTGGGCCCACTCCCCCTTCTCCAGCCTCCTGGGCACCCAGCTGTGCTGGTCATCAGGGTCTGTGTCCCCATGGCGGTGAGGAACCGGTGTCAAGCTCGTACTATTTCTGGGCTGGTTTCTATGTCTGCTTTTGTTCCCCGTCCCCCCACACTCCCTCCTTCATTTCTCAGGAATGTTTGGTTGAAAAATTCCAATCTTGTTCCAGCTGAACTGAGAGGAAAGGGGCTTTGGCCAAATGTCAGCTGGAGGATTGTAGGAGCTGGGCCCCCGGAGACGGGGTGTGGGGGCGGCTGCGGTCACTGCAGCCAGTGACCAGTTCGTGCCTGGGACAGAGACAACCAAAGAGAGATGGAGACACGGGAGGAAGCAAGAGAGAGGGCGAGAGAGGCTAGGAGAGACATACACGCACCGAGGGCCGAGATCAAAATGGGCCGCGCTGAGGTAGATACAGGAGAGCTGGGGGCAAAGAGACGTAAAGAAACAGGATCCTGAAGCCTAGAGACAGAGGGAGTCATGGACAGTTAGGGAGAACCAGAGAGCCAGGCCAAGAGACAGGGAGGAGCAGAGAGGGGAGGCAGCGGGGGTAGCCAGCAGCTACGGCCATAACAATAAAGCTGATGTTGACTGAGTCCCCACTGTGCGCCAGAGGCTGAGTTCAACACCTTCCTTGCACTAACTCATTCTATCCCCCATCATTCTTCCAGGGAAGAACTAGAATTGTTCCTGTTTTACAGAACACAACTGAGATCCCAGAGAAGTGAAATCTTGGGAGACTTGGGGAATGATGCCTTATTCACGGAGTAAAGGAAAAGCCAGGTGAGACTGGTTCTAAGACTGGTTTAACTCAGCCAATGGATAGTCCAGCTTAGGATGGCTCCAGCGACGGGAACTCACTGCCTCAGTTGCGCTCAGTTGTTTCGCCATGGTGAGAGGTTTCTGCCTGGAGAATGTGGTCCCGATCTGAACCCCCTGCCTGAAGGTGGGGTGTGTGGGTGTCTCAGCCCCCAGATTTTGGCTTTAAGAAAAAGCTGACTCTGTAGAGAGCTGGGGGGAAGGTTCTGAGCCCTCCTGTCTGCCTCTCTTGCCTTCAAAGGGTTCTACCCTGGGCTGGGCCAGTCCCAAGGCCCAGCAATGAACCCCTCCCTCTGGGGGGTGGCTTCCCGGAGGGAAGTGACCTCAGTTTAGGGGCACCCAGACCCTGACGGGAAGAGGGGGCCTGTGGGAGGCAGTCATGGGACATCCTGTCAGGGGGGGGGTGGGGCGCCCCCCTGCCGCCTGCGGTCTGTGCGGGCGCGGGGGGGGGGGGGGCAGCGGGTTAAGCATGAGTTCAACACCCAGTGGACGCTGGGCCTGATGAGATAGTTCACTGAAGCCTCCACCAACCCAGAAGTCACACCATAGTAACAGTCACGCTCGGAGAACACACTTTTGTAACCAGGCTCATAACTCATTTAATCTTCACAATGGCCCTATGAGGTAGGGATATTACCATCCCAGTTAATTTTATTTATTTACAAAAGAATTTTGTTTTGGCCGAGCCCCACGGCTTGCAGGATCTCAATTCCCTGACCAGGGATTGAACCCGGGCTAATGAAAGTCACAAGTCCTAACCACTGGATCACCAGGAAATCCACCATCCCATTTTAGAGATGAGGAAACAGAGGCACAGAGAGGGTTAGGAACCCCTGAGGTCATCTGCAAGGAAGTGATCCGGTCGGAACCCACCCTGGGTTGCTCGACTCCAGTTATCCCCTTCACTGCCCTGCTCTTACTGGACTGTGTTCCAGGGGAGGAGACTGAGGCATGGAGGTTTACACAGCAAGTAAGGGACACAGCTGACGTTCAGACCCAAGCTGTTATATGGCCTTCTGGAATAGCAGCCGTCTCCCTGATGCCTCGACTGATTATCTGAGTGGCTAGCCAACTCCCTGACATCAACAGCAAGAGCCATCCTGCTTTACTGAATGAACACCAGCTACTGTGCTAAGAGCTGATGCATACCGATCAGCCCTTGAAAGAGCCTGAGAGGTTTTGTGCACTGTAGTTGGCCCCATTTGGCAGATGGGGAAACTGAGGCTCCTTGGGAAGATTTGGAGGTCCACCCGGTGATGGTGGCCAAGCTGGGATTCAAACTGCAGTCTGTGGACCCGGGGCAACTCCCCCTCCCACCCTGTGATCAATAATCCCGCCGTGTTCTGTTTCCCTCCAAACTCTCCCAGGGGACTTGTCAACTGAGCCACAGCCCATTAGCGGTTTCTGCACGTTTGAAGCTGGCCCAGTCTCCCTAAACTCTGTGGCAGGAGAAGGGAGGGGGTCTCCAGCCCTGCCTGGAGGAGGCTGAAGGGCTGTGGGGCATTTGGAGAGGCTACCACCCTTAAAATGGTTTCAAAAAGCCCTCCCTCTGGAGGCTTGCCGGCAGCTGCAAGCTGGCTGTGTCCACTTTATGAGCTGTGCGTGTGGCTTCCCGGTCACATGGCTTCCAACACACTCGGGTTCAGGACCCCCTGGCATAGCGGCAGAAGCTGAGAGAGGGAAATGAGGGGGCAGGAAAGAGAAAGAGCAGAGAGTCTTCTATCTCCTGGAGCACTCAGTGCTACTGGGCCACTGCCCTGACTCTTCCAAGCCTCTACTTTCTCATCTGTGAAATTGAATATCTTCCTCCCCACCCTGATGGTAAACACCCACAGAAGACCTACTATGTGCCAGGTACTGTGCTAAGTGTTTTACATGTTAATGCTTAATCCACGTAACACTCTACAGAACAGGTACCACTGTTATCATTGCCTTGCACAAATGCCAGACAGAGAGGTGCAGTGATTTACTCCAAATAACACACATAAGCTATTAGCTGGGATTCAACCCAGCCAGATTTGAACTTCTTACTTCCAGCGCCACCACTCTGGTCCAAGTCACCGTGATTGCTTGCCTAGCCGACTGCAGCACCCTCTGTCCTGTGTCCCAGTCTGTACCCTTCACACCCTGTAAGGCACACTCTCGCCCAAGGCGGCCAGAGGATCTTTCATAAACTCAAGTCTGACCACATCACTCCTCTGATCTACACCCATCAGTAGCTCCCTAGCACCCTTCAGAATGAATCAGTCCAAATGCGTTAGCTCATCTTCGAAGCCCAGCTGTCTACACAGCCTCACACCCTAATAGCACCAAATGTCTAGTTATTCCCTAAATGCAACATACACGGTTCTGCCTCTGTGTATTTGCCCATGCTGTTACCTCTGGAATGTCCTTCCACTCAAACCACCCCATGTCCCTATCTCCTGGGTTCCCGCATGCTTGTCAGGGTTCAAAATCTGTGCCACCCTCAGGGAGAATCACTACCTCCCTGGGACTCACACAGCACCTTGTACCTGCAGAACTGCCATTAAAGCACAGAGCACAAGCTCTAAATGTTGAGGCATCTGTTCTCTCCAGCCCGGAAGCCTCTCAAAGGCTGGGTGATTTTCAGCCACCCTAGCATCCTTCCATAGCCAGGAGCACAGGGAGGTGGCGCTTGGAAAATGCTAGTTAAATGAATGAAGGAATGAGTGAATGAATGACCAAATACACACATGTGAACCCACCTGAGTACTACAGATGACTAGGCTGGAGATTGCAAAGTGGAGCGTGACTGTGACTTTGTTTGGTCCCCACACTATTTATATCTTCTAAGTATAATGACCAGGCATTTAAAAAAATTGGCCAAGACTCCACTCTCCCAATGCAGGGGCCTGGGTTTGATCCCTGATCAGGGAACTGGGTCCTACCTGCTGTAGCTGGGAGTTCCAATGCCACAGCTAAAAGATCTCACATGCCACAACCAAGACCCAGCACAGCCAAATAAACAAACATTTTTTTTTTTTTTAATGAAGTGGACTCACTCAAGTCTGGATATCAAAAAAAATCCTCAAATATCCAAAGAGTCAGTGACAAAGATTGGCTTTCTTGGCAATGGTTAGCAGAAGCTGAGTCACAGTCACCCTACATGTTTTCAAGTACTTATTGAGCACCTACTGTGTGCCAGGCACTAAAGAACAACAGTTAAACATCATTGCCTTCTCAGCCACTGCACACACTTCTGTTGGCTGCCCCAGCCCTGGAAGCATCCGAATTCTCAGCCTCTTTTCTAGATGGGGAAATTGGTCCCCCCAAAGAGAAAGGGACTTGGTTCAAATCACCTACAATGTAGAGATAGATCTTGACCCCTGGCTCCTTGAGTCGTATTTTCACAGTCCCAGGTGACTAACACCTTGGCATAAATGAACCTTTGTTCCCTAGAAGAGAGGAACCTGGGGAGGGCTCCATGTCGGGGCCATTTCGGGTGAACCCTATGCGTTCCCCCAGTGTGCTCTGCTTGTAGCCAGTTGGAGGGGGAGGTGACAAAGGCTCCGTGGCGGTGAGGCTCAGCTTGTCATCAGCAGAAGAGGTGCCTGCGCTGAGGCTGCTGGCAGGACTGTCCTGGCCGCCAGCGCCGCCTCCTTTGATTGCCTCCTCCTTTGTTCTGCATTTCAGGGCATTCAGCTCTAGGGCCTGGTGCCAGACTTCCTCCCATAGCCCATCACCCGCCTGCCACTACCGTCCGGGCAGGTGGAAGCGGCAGCCTGGAGCAACTCCAGAGGGATAACGGGAGGAGCCCAGAGACAGGTACTTGGCTGGAGTGGCAGAGCCAAGAGGCAGCTCCACAAGACCTGGGGGAGACTCAGCCTCCAGCCTGGCTTCTCCTACGGCCCCCAAGTCAAGGCCACCCCCACATCCCGACCTCCTCAGTGTCTGGCCTCCTGGACCAGGCCCATCACTCCTACCAAAATAGAAGGGCTCTGAGGGCAGGGATTTGTGTGTGTCCCGCTCACTGCTGCCTCCTTAGTGCCGGGGACAGTGTCTGGCCCATAGTAGGTGCTCATTAAGTTCCTGCTGAATGGACAAACTAATACTGATCAGAATCTTATGAGACGGGGACTGTTGTTGGGCCCATATTACACAGGAGGAACCCGAGACTCACGCAGATAGTGTGGTTTACTCAAAGTCACAAGTCAGCACCCCTTCGCATCCTTACCCCAGCCCCACAATTACCAGAGAGCTGCGAAGAAGGGACTTTAGAGCCCGGATCTCACCAACAAGGCTCCCCGGGGCAGCCACTTCCAGATCGGGGGCCCCATGCTCTCAGCTGGTGTCAGTCAAGGGTAGCTGGGGGTTGGTAGGGTACCTGCATTGACTGGGAGCCTGCGTGGGTTCATTGTTGGGGGAGGGAGTGGTGACGACTGTCTTGGGGCCTGGAGGTTGTCCTGGAATGGCTACTGCTGGGTGTGACAGGAGTGAGAGGGAGGCCCAGGGGGACAAAAATATGGGGGCAGGGCACCTCGGAGGGCCCCAGGCACCCCCCACACCGTGGGGAGGGAGCTAAGGTTCCCACTGCCTGCAGCCTGAATGGGCAGCTCCCGTGTGACCAGTCCTCACTTCCCCATCCTAGCCCCTCCTCATTGTCTTCTCATCACATCTTCCATCACCCCCTCTTTAGAACCCTTATGCCTCCCCCTTCACTCCTTATCACCTTCTTCACCATCCTCCATCACAGTCTGCACAGCACTCCTGTTGCTCTCCCTCCGTGACCACTGCTATGACCCTCCCCATCACAGTCCCCTTTATCACACCCTCCCCACCCCACCCCACCCTACCATTAATAGCTCCAATCATAGCCCCATCACCTCCCTGTCCCCTCCCCACCCCCATGGCTCTCATCACCTTCCCTGTCACCTCTCCTACTCCAGCCCCCACACTTCCCCATCACAGCTTCCACCACCTCCCTCATCTCTAGGTCAGACTCTACAGCTCCCTTGGACTGATGAGGATGCGGGGTGCAGGGAGGTTGGGAAAGAGCAGGAAAGGACAGAGAGGGGAGCGGCAGGGGCAGGGTACATGAAAGGGGAGAGAAGCTTTTATGAGGAGGATGTGACTCAGTATCTCTCACCCCCACTCCCCGCAGGAGTGGTCCAGCCATGGGGTGGTGCTGTCCAAGGTGCTGGGGCAATCAGGCCTGATGCAGGGCGGGCGCTGCAGGCCGCCCGGATCTGAATCTCTGATCCACGTCTTCCTAGCTTGGGCAGGTGGCTCTCCACTCTCTGAGCCTCACCTTGGCTATGTATAAAGTGGGCTGATGCCTGCTGGCTGGGAGGAGGGAGCCCAGACTGTTGGGAAGGGCCTGCGTCAGCCCCAGCCCAGCCGGCTTCACCTCTGGCCTCTGAGGGCCCATGATTAATGAGGCTGGCCTTGTAGTGTGGCTCTGGGTCCCCTGGGGCCTGGCTGCTAAAGGGCGACAGCTGGAGGCCCAGTCATGCCTGGTGAGACTCAAGGGGCCTCCCTTCCCCTCCCTACGTCTCCCGGCTTCTGTCACTGCCTCCCTCTTCCACTCAGGCCTGCCTGGGTTGCCTCCAGCCAGAAGTGTTCCTCAAACCATACAGATTCTTGGAGAACTCCTCCTCCAGGAAGTCCTCCTGCTCAGAGGACCCTGGCGCACACTGTCCATAACATCTTGTCAGGCAACCTGTACCTCTCCTATGAGGTATTTAAATCTTTTTCCTACTTGAACATGAGTACTATGTGCAAAGTAATATTCTCTGTGATTTTACCTACATTATCTCATTCGATCCTCACGATAATAATCCTCTCAGGTAGGGACTATTCTTATTCCCATTTTGCAGAATAGGAATCTGAGGCTCAGAGAGGTTAAGGGGCTAGCCCATGGTCACACAGCCAGCAAAGGGCCAAGCTGGAATCCAGATCTATATCTGCATCTGAGAGTTTGGCTGCTATTCCCATGATATGTACTTGCCTTTGCCTTAACTAGACTCTGAAACTCATTTGGCAGGGGTCTTGTCCATCTTTCTGAGTTCCAGGGAACCGGTCCAGGGCCTGGTACTGAGTAGGCACCAGTGATTATCAAATAAAAGTGATGATGAATGTATGGTACCAGAGGAAACTCCAGGAGCCAGATAAGCAGCCGGAGGCAAAAGGATGGATCTGTCAGGGTGGAGATGCAGGCAGTGCAACAGGTGGTGGTGGGAGACATCCTTGTATGAATCAGTTGGAGCTGCAGCCACTAGGGGACAGGCCCCTCCCAGTCCAAACACTATCATCCTTCCTGCCCCTGGTGCCAGGCCCAGCCCCCTGGGGGCCCTCCGGGTTGTCTGGGAGAAGGTCCCATGGGGTTGTGTAACCAGGGAGCTGGGCCCTGGAGGCCTCTGGGGTTGCACAAGGCTGTTCCTACTTTGGTACAGAATCTGGCAACAAGCCCCAGCAGAGCGCTCAAGGGAGAGGGGAGGCGACTCTTGGCAGGCTTGTTGAATGTAACCTTAGTCTCTATCCTTGAAACCTGTGTGAGAAACCCGGTTCCAGAGGAGTGATTGACTGTGTGACCTTGGGCAAATCATGCACCCTCTCTGGGCCTCTCTCTCTTGGAGGATACAACGACTTGCCTAGGGGTCTAAATCCTGGTGATGCTTTCCCTGGTGACACCTGCTCCTCTCTCTGGGTGGCCCTACCCGATCTGCGACAGCCTCAGTGTGTCTTCAGACAGGATGTTCCATCAGGGCTCCCGGGCTGAGTGGAGCGTCGGCTACCCAGAGAAGGGATTGATGTTAGCTTGGGAGATGCTGAAACCAGGCGCCACCTGTCACTCCAGCCTGACAGCTTGGGAGTGCCAGGCACAGCCGTGCTCTGAGCTGTGGGGAGAGCAGTTGTGGATGGTCCCCAGGCTGGCGTCCCCCAGCCTCAGCTGTCCCATCTACAGAATGGGCAGAAGGCGGCCAGGAGTGCCCCCAGCAGCAGAGGGAGAAAAGAATAGGTGTCACTCGTCAATTCATCACTCCCCCGCCCCTACTCCCAGCCATGTGAGCTCAGAGAGAAATCTGGAAATGGCCTGGGGAGTGGTTAGCTCAGATCTCTGTCCCATGCAGGGACCAAGAGGAGGATCCAGGGTCTAGATGAAGCCCTCAGTGGCGGCCGCCTGCCTCCACAGCAGTGGGGAAGTGGCTCTCAGCAGGTGACCTCTCATGGGGGACAGGAGGCAGTTCCCACATCTTTCTCCCACTGCTGCTGGGAGCCAACATCTTCCTCCAAGAACCCCTCTGGCTCCTGGACCCAGCTCCACCACCAGCAGCTCTGCCCACCTGGGCCAACCCCTCCGCCTTGGTTTTCCCATTTGTGAAATCCTGGTTTGGTCGGCTCAAGACAAAGGAAAACCGGGAAAGCTACGGGAGACCAGTGCCACGCTGGCCCATTATCACCCACATCACAGCAGACGTGCCTGTGAAAGGAACACCAGGGTCATGGCATCCCTGCCACGTGGGTTCCAGACCTTCAGGGCGTCAAAGGGAAACTTACCCCTCGTGGTGAGTGATGAAAACAGCCCAGCAGGGGAGAGGTGACGGGGCACAGGCTGAACAAACAGCAGCCCCCATGGGACCAGGGCTGGCCCTTCCCCTGTGGTCCAAGCCTGACACCTGGGCTTGCTTTCCGCTGGCAGCATGACAGGCTTATAGACAGGGCATTTGGGTGTCAATGATGTACAGGCGGGCGGCGCTGTGTGTATGCACACACACGTACACCTCGGCACACCCTAGGAGGCGAGTATTTCATACAGGCCACACTGAGTGTGCCATGGCATCTGCACTCTCCTATTCCATGGGCAGGCTAAGGCTATGTTAGGAGTAGTGAACCGCAGCCCACTGGTCCAGTCCACTGGCTGCCTGCTTTTGCACAGCTTATGAGCTGAGCAGTTCTTAAATTTTCAAATGGTTGGTGGATGGGGGTCGGAGCGGGGAGAGAAAGGAGAAGAATATGTCATGACCCGTGAAAATGATATGAAATTCAAATTTCAGTGGCTGCAACTAGTTTTATTAAGACACAGACCCATTCATTCATTTGCATACTGTCTGGCTGCTTTCAGACTACAGCGGCAGAGTCAGGCTACAGCAGCAGTTACGATGGAGACTAGGATCCACAGAGGCTAACCTATTTCTATCTGACCTTATCAGAGAGTCTGTGGTGCCAATGCCAGGGTCACTGGGGCATGCTGCTAACTCCCACAAAAACGTAAAGTTCTGCTGCAATGAATTTGCCAAGAATCTTACCATTAGAAAATCTAGGGGACTTCCCTGGTGGTTTAGCGGCTAAGTCTCTGCGTTCCCAATGCAGAGGGCCCGGGCTCGATCCCTGGTCAGTGAACTAGATCCCACATGCCGTAAAGAAAAGACCCCGCATGACTCAGCAACGAAGATCAAAGATGCAGTGTGCTGCAACTAAGACCCAGAGCAGCCAAGTGAAGAAATAAAAATAGATATTAAAAAGAGAAAAATCTAAAGAGAGGCTGTATTCATTTCAATATATACATGCGAGCTTTGGGTTTTACAACTTTATATTGTTTTGTGTGTGTGTGTGCATGCCACAATCTTCAAGATTTAGGATCTCCTACTCATCTCTCAGGCATCTGTAGTGTTCAATACATGCTGGATACATGGTGGGCAATCAGTTAGTTAGGGTCTGTGGGATAAAATAAGGTGTGTGATTCTCTCCACCAGCTCCACAACAATGCTGGCAAAGTAATACTCTTGTGCATCTCATGGATGTGGAAACTGAGGTCTGGGGAGGTGACAACGGCTGCTCGAGGCTCTTCCCTGAGTTATGAAGGGTGAGGACCAGATGTCCTCCCTTGATTTTGTATTGCTCCTGGGAGAAGTGGCCGAGCACATGATAACCCTCCTGGTGGGAGACATCTTGCCCCTCCCTCTGGCAGTTATCTGGGCCTCCTAGGTCTCCTGCTGGCCCAGAGGTTTCCAGGCTTTCCTCTCTCACTGGGGGGTCCTGGCAGGCTCCCAGGAGCCTATGGAGGGCTGAGTGTTTTTTTTTTTTCTCTTTTCCGGCAAACGGGGCAGGTGTGGAGTGAGCAGCTCCTGGAGGGGGCAGTGGGAACATGACTGACACTGAACTTCTAGGGGGTCCAGCAAGGCTGACCCATAAAAGGAATGCCATTGAGAGTAAGGGGCCCCCTGAAAGGGGGAATGGAGGGAGTCTGGGGAGTTGGGAGCCCAAGTGAGGGTGTGGGAAGAGAAAAGGAGCCCAGAACAGAGGTGTGGGGATCACAGACAAACTGGCCAACTTGGCAGCCTCGAATGGGGCAACTCCTGCTTCTGAGGACCACCTCTCGGCCCTGGAAAACTCTCCCCACGCCCAGCACTAGCACTGAGCCTATAGAACGCTTTGTCAGATCCCTGCCCTCCACCAGAGATGGTTCGGGAATAAGCCAGAGAGAATGGGGCAGGGGATGCCCAGCAATTCTTCATCAGGGACTCTGCCTCTCTGGAAGGATCAGCACAAGAGCTCGATGGTGACTTCTTCTACCCTCAGGATAAAATCCAGAGCCCCTTTCAAGGCTTTATGTCTAGCCCCTGCTCGAACTTCTTCTTCTTTTTTTTTTTTTTAAAGAATACATTTGAATCCATTCTAATGAGGTGGATGAAACTGGAGCTGATTATACAGAGTGAAGTAAGCCAGAAAGAAAAACACCAATACAGTATACTAACACATATATATGGAATTTAGAAAGATGGTAATGATAACCCTGTATGCGAGACAGCAAAAGAGACACAGATGTATAGAACAGACTTTTGGACTCTGTGGGAGAGGGAGAGGGTGGGATGATTTGGGAGGATGGCATTGAAACATGTATACTATCATGTAAGAAACGTATCACCAGTCTAGGTTCGATACAGGATACAGGATGCTTGGGGCTGGTGCACTGGGATGACCCAGAGAGATGATATGGGGAGAGAGGTGGCGGGGGGTTCAGGATTGGGAACTTATGTACACCCGTGGTGGATTCAGGTCAATATATGGCAAAACCAATACAGTATTGTAAAGTAAAATAAAAAATAAATAAAAGAAAAGAAAAAAGGTTTTTATTTTGTATTGGGATATAGCCAATTAACAACACTGTGATGGTTTCAGCAAAGGGACTTAGCCATATGTACACATGTATTCATTCTCTCCCCATCCAACCTTATCTCATGCCACCTCCCTTCATCCACTGCACTCCAAACGCAATGGGTTTGAACATACTCTGCTCCTTCCTGCCACAGGGCCTTTGCACTAGCTGTTCCCTCTGTTGGGAAGCTGTCTCCCTCAAACATTCTTTAGATTTCTAGTCAAACCTGACTTCCTCAGATGAGCCTTCTGTGACCACTACTCGACCAAAGTTATTCCATGTTCTGAGACCTGCACCTGATTATCTGTGTGGTTAATGTGTTGCTTGCTGACTACACAGGGATCTCCTGCATAGGTCCTCCAGAAATAGACCTCTACGAAGGACCCCGGCTGTCTTTCTTTTTGGTTGTGCCACGCAGCTTGCAGGAATTGAATCCAGGACATGGCAGTGAAAGCTCTGAGCCCTAACCATTGGATTTCGCTGACCCTGGCAGTCTTGCTCCTTACAGTATTCTAGCACTCAGCACGGGGGTCTGACACACAGGAGATCAGTAAGTCGATGACGGCATGAACGAACAAATGGTACCACCAGTGACCGCTGCCAGTTCCCAGAGTTTGGGGACACAGATGTACAGAAAAGTCACAACAAACCATTTGTCATGAATTCACCTGCTTCCACATGTGGGGACGACTGAGCAGGCACCAAGCAATGTTCTAGAGTGGAGCTAGCCACTGGAACACTCTTCGATGGTGGTAGTATTCTGGACCTATGCTGTCTAGTATAGCCACCACCAGATACCTGTGGCCATGTGGATGTGGCTAGTGGGAGCGAGGAACTAAATTTTTAATTTGATTTAATTTTAATTAACTTAAATTTCAAAAGCCACAAGGGCTTAGTGGCTACCATATTGGACAGTATAGCTCTAGAGAGATGGAATGTGTTCTATTATCCCCAAGGCTGTTACATGCAGTTCTACCATCTAGGGAGTCATTGTAACTCCCTCAAACCTCCCATCATCAGACTCCTGGGGGTGATCATGTCAAGGATTCTTGGCAGCTTCTAAGAGGCAAGACCTTGCCATTCCTCTCTGCCCACCAAGCTTTTCATACAGACCACCAGGCAACAATGACTCAGGCAGGTCTCCACAGTGATGGCGAACTGAAATGCTGTTTTTAATCACATCCTC
The DNA here is from genome assembly GCF_014754425.2 of Oryx dammah. Classification (NCBI taxonomy): domain Eukaryota; kingdom Metazoa; phylum Chordata; class Mammalia; order Artiodactyla; family Bovidae; genus Oryx; species Oryx dammah. The sequence continues at coordinate 60,482,291 of NW_024070196.1, read as the reverse complement.
GTTTTTATCATCATCATCACCTATCACATGACACCAAGGCTGCCATCAGCCTCATTCTCTCCACCATGACCAACCCATCACACTGCTCCCAAGACCACCACCAACACAACCATCACCACCACCACCAATTCCACAGTCAATACCACTGACATTGCCACCAACACTATTTCCTCCATCATTACTGCCTTTCTACCATCAACACCACCAATCCCCCTCAGCTGCCCCCATCATTGCAACCACCACTACATCACTCCAACAACACCAGCTCTCAGAGCTGATGTGAGGTTCTGGTTAAGAGTTTCAGCTCTGAAAACCTCTTGCCTGGGCTTAGATCTCAGTTCTGAGTTTAAATTGCTCAGCTTCTGTGAGTTTAAATCGCTCAGCTTCTGTGAGACTCAGTTTCTTCACCTGTAAAATGGGACGGCTACCAGGACTACCACAAACATGCTAGGAAGACTGGCTGTAGTGGCTGAAAAAGTATCAACTGAGGAAGTGCAGGAAAAGCCCTTTCATTCTGATGATTGAACGCTAATGATCTAGGCTTTAGGCTCAGTGAGCACAGTTTTATTTAATCCTCACACAGCTGTTAGAGACACTGACCCATCCATTTTGCAGAGGGGAACCTGAGGCTCACAGAAGCGATATAATTCATCTGCAGCCCTACATAAGAGGCTGGATTGGAACCCAGTTCTTCAACTGGACTAGGCTAGACTGACCCGTTTAGGGAGAGGGGGTTGGAGCAGCAGGTGGGCCTTCTGCAGTTCTGGGTTCCCGCCTCAGGGATGCTGGGGTATTTCAGCATCCCGCCACGATGGTGATGGTGGTGGCGGTGGGGAGGGGAGGGGCGCGAGTCCACTCACCTGTGTCCTGGCGAAACTGGTGCATGGACTGAAGGTCGATGATGTAGGGCACCAGCTGGGCGTCCACTTGTCCCAGGACCACAGAGCCCCGGGCATCCTCCTTGAGCACGTTCTCAATGTGGTGGCACACCGTGGCCGTGTAGGGCCGCCAGCGGCTGTGTTCATTCAGCCACTCCCACACCACCACCCGGGCCACGTTCTGCGGTGGGAAGCCCAGCCCGTTCACCGGCAGCATCACTCCCTGGCCTGGCCGTGACATAGCCGCCGCCCGAGGGGGCAGGACCCCCTTCTTCCCCACCTAGCTGCTCCTGGGCCTGGCAGCTGGCGGGGGTGGAGGGGAGCTCCCTCTCACCCCAGGGAGGGCAACAAGGACTGTTCGGCCTCCTTTGTGTCCTCCCGGCCCCTCTCAGGCCCGCAGGCCTCAGTTAAAGGAGTGTTGGGGGCTGGGGGGGGGGAATGTTCCAGGCTCCAAGATCCCTTCCCCTCAGAGCTGTCTCAGGTTAGGTGTGTTCTGGCAAGTGTCTTTCTTAGGAAGGGGAAAACGGTGCTCTCAATCCCTGGGTTCCCTCCAGGCTCAGACGAAGGGGTGAGGCAACTGCCTCTACTCTAGGTCCGGGCTCTTTCCTGCTGGTCCCCTCGTTCCTTCTGGCCGCGGCAGGGCCTGTCACCCCCGGAGGAGGCCCGGCTCCAGCCGGCCTTCTCTGCAGCACCCCGGCCGGCCCTCTGCGCTCGCAGACCCTGCGCCTGGCTCCAGGGGGGCTGCTGGCCTTGTCTCAGGTCCGCTCCCCCGCCCCCCGACGGCTCCCGCTGAAGGGGGCGTCCCTGTCCCGGTTGTACCCCCCCCAGGTCCACGCCGTCCTGGAAGGCCCAGGTGGCTCGAAGAACGCACGGGGGAGGATGCGGCGGCTACTCCCAGCCCCCTGATCCGAGCTGCGGCTCCCGAGCTGGGCTGGGGGACGAGGGGGGCGGGGGCCCGTGGGCACGCCCCACCCCACTCGCGCTCACCACCTGCCAGGAGACAAGAAGGGGAGGGAGAGGGCCCTTTAAGACCAGAGCGCGGCACCCCCTCCCCCCTTCCCCGGGAGAGCGACGGGTTGAGAACAATGGGGATCCGATGGGGGGGAGCGGGCAGCGAGGGGGGCTAAAGGGGGTCGCCCGGTCGCGCTCCCTTGGGGCAGGCCTCAAGGGAGGGCTGGGGCTGGGGGCGCGATTTTCCAAGACCCCTCGCCTGCGGCGCCCCCTCCTCAGCAACCTGAGCGCTCCCCTCCCCCGGGACCCGCTCCGGGCCGAGGGATGCGGGATGCGCCGGGAGGTGCCAGGATGCGCGGCGCTGCAGGCGCGGCCCAGGGCCCCTCAGGGGTCGCGTCACCGAGCAGGCGAAGCCAGGAGCTGGATCGCCTATGCCTCCCGCCCTGCCGGTAACAACCCTCCGTCCCCAGGCCAGACCTCCCCAGAGCGCGCGCGGGCCTCCCGAAGGAGCCGGGGGTGGGGTCCCTGGGCACCCCGCGCTCTCACCGCCTCTCCCCGGTTCTGCCTCCTTCTCTGGCTCTCGCTTCAGCACCGCCGCCTCCTGGGCTCCCCCCGGAGTGGGAGGGAGCCGCGGTCCCGCCTCCGCGCCCTTTCCCTCCCAGGCCGCGCGGCGGGGCGCTGGGCTCTCTGCGCGAGGACAGACTACCCAGCCGACCGACGGACGCGTGAGCCGGCGGCCGGACGCCGGGATCCCGCGGGTGGGAGGCGGCCGTCGCCGCGCTCAGGGGAGGGAAGGGGGAGGGGGCGGAGAAGGAGGAAGGGGAGGAGACAGATCGCGGCCCTAAGCGCCGCCGGCACTGACACGCGAGTCCCCGGGCGCCCCATATCCTGGGCTGGGCTCACCTGGGACCCCACGGGGCCTCCTGACCCCAGCAGGATTCAGGCCATGGAATGGGGTGTCCATTTGGTCACCTGCTTGAATCTGAATCATTTTTACGTTCCAGTTGCCTAGTCCAGGGCCTGGTACACAATAGATGCTCAATAAATGCTGGAACGAAAGGATTAGGATGCAGAGGTTGTTTAAAGAAAGATCTTAAGGCGTTCTAGGGTAGGCTTCTTTTCTCCTTCCAGGGGAGGGGAGTGAGGAGGGGCTGGCAGAGGGAATTGTGAACTCTGAAGTGTACATATGGGCCCACTGAGGCCCAGAGAGGGCAAGAAATCAGCCCAGGATCACACAGCAGCTTAGAGCAATGCTCAGACACCACTCAGAGCTGATTCTCCTCCCAGTACCCAATTAGCCAGCCCAGAGCCAGCTTCCCCCAAGACAACTAACCTGCTCCAGGTAAGTGGAGGTAGCAAGAACATCTTGCCTCCAGGAGAGTGGGGGGACCTAAGCCAGGAGGCAGAGACCTCGAAGGAAGGTAAGGGCGGGCCCTCTGTCGTCTCATTCAGGGATGCCTGCCAACAACAGGTGCTCAATAAATGCTAGGCAAGGGCAGGCTGGATGGACAGGGAGGCAGGTGGTGGCCGCAGCTCAAGTGTTAATGGGAGGGGCAGCTAGCCCTTGTCCAGCAAGCTGGATGAAACTGAGAACACATCATCTGGGCAGTGGGGGGAGGAGGGGCAGGGATGGACCACTCGGGGCCTGTGGGTGTTTAGATTAGGAAAGATGAAGGATGTGTCCGGGAACTCCAGCCTGGGTGGCAGACGGGGGTCAGCGGCCTCTTTGGGAGCCTGCCCAGAGCAGCCCACGCTCCTCTTCCTCTCCAGGGCAGATGGTGATAAACTAGACAAGGTCAAGGGCAGACGGCTCAGGGGAGCTTTCCCAGAATGGAACTCTGGTTCCCCAGCCAGCCGGAGTGACCTACCCACCCCCCACCCCCACCCGCCGCCAGTTCCCCAGGGCCCTGCTATCTCCTGCTGTCCAGTGCTTGAGGGGCTTTTCCAGACTGGATCCTGATTCTGTTTGCTTGTGCCTCCACAGACTAAAGACAGGCTGTGTTTGAGGGCAGGGCCAGCTCTGAGATGCTACAGTGCCAATGGGATGGCTGAGCTCTGGAGTTTTAGCCTAGGGTCCACTGATGGCTCTCCTGTCCTCCCATTACTGACTTACATGTCTGTGCTTTTTTTTTTTTTCTAGAAAGGCTCTGGTTTTCTGCAGATTCTTCTCAAGGGAGGCTGTGACCCAAAAGATTTGGAGCTGATGCTGAACAACCTTATGTTACAGGAGGGGGTCTGGGGACCTCAGAGTGGAGAAGGAGCTGGTTCAAGGTCACCTAGAAATTTAGCAGCAAGTTGGAAAGAGGAACTCAAGACTCCAGACTGTACAATGCTATTTAATGTCTGACTAAAGGTCACCTCCTCCGGGAAGCCTTCCCTGAACTCATCCCATCTTCTGCGTTACATCGCATATACTTCGACTGCTGCTAAGTCACTTCAGTCGTGTCCAACTCTATGCGACCCCATAGACAGCAGCCCACCAGGCTCCCCTGTCTCTGAGATTCTCCAGGCAAGAACACTGGAGTGGGTTGTCATTTCCTTCTCCAACGCATGAAAGTGAAAAGTGAAAGTGAAGTCGCTCAGTCGTGTCTGACTCTTAGCCACCCCATGGACTGCAGCCCACCAGGCTCCTCCATCCGTGGGATTTTCCAGGCAGGAGTACTGGAGTGGGGTGTCATTGCCTTTTCCGATATACCTCGACAGGACACCCTTTACCACAACAAGCCACTTCAGTGGAATCTGTCCCTGCTAGAGTGAGACATCCTTGAGATAAGGGACTGCGTCTTATTCACCCTCATGTGGTGTGGCTGGTGTTTATTACATAAGCATTGTTGTTTATTGTGTGTCTATTATGTGCCAAGGCACTTATGTAATGCTCACTCCCCTTCACGATTGTCCTACAAGGTAGGTAATATTGTCTTCATTTTACAGATGGGAAAAAAAAAAATCTCCTGGAGCTCAAAGCGGCTTGTCCAAGTTCCCCCAGGGACTGAGTGGCAGAGCTGGGATTTGAATCCAAAATGCTTTTGCATCTCCTACACCACCAGTGCTGCTATGGTGTTTGTTCAGCATCCAGCTGAGGGCAGCATGGTCCTCACGGCGGGCCCTCTCAACTGGGCTGTGGAGCAGCTGGAAGTACAGAGCCCAGCTCACCCACCATCCTGGGAGAAAGAAATGGCAAAGAGGGGGAAAGAATTTGACCTTCACGGAGCTCACAATCCACTGGAGAGATGGCTCAGACACCAGTGGAGGAGCCAATAGAACAAATGCAGTCCATCACAAACTCTTTTTAAAATGTATTGTGAAAAATAAAATAAATAAAATAAAATAAAATGTATTGTGTGTAGGAATGACACCCCTCATAGAAAATCCCAGGATTTTCTCTTCTGTGTGTTTCTGTCTCGCTTCCTTGCAGCCATGATGCTAGCTGAGGTCATTGGTGCAATGCGATGAAAGAAGATGATCCTGTCACTTTTCTAGATCTTTGAGTCAAATTCAAGGCTAATCACACTTACTTGACCTGTGTGTGAGTTTCGCAATGATGTTCTTGTTCTGTGATCATCAATGATTTCCAATTAGCCAATGCAGCCACGCTTCATCATCACAATAGCAATCATGTAACCCTTTCAAGGAAAGTCTTCCACTACAAAACAAACAGCAGTTAAAAGCCAGGTGATGACTTTGGAGCATGGCCTAAATGAACTTGGAGTTTGTCTTTCTTCTCAGCATTATCAATGTTCTTAAGGACGTTCATGTGCACTATTATAGCAACATGGAAAGATGGCAGAAAGAAGTGACTTATTTTTTGTTCTCATATCCATCTATCCATCCATTCATTCATCTACTCATTTATGTGTTCAGCTGGATAAGTACCCTCCCTTTCTCTACCTACCATCCCTCCATCCATCTATCCACTCATTTATGTGTCCAAAGTATACTGAGCCCAGCCCTTAAGCCAGGCACTAGGCTATACAGGGAGACACCAGAGGTAACCCAAACAACATGATTCTGGCTCTTCTATTTCTCAGTCTAGTGGCAGTGTGAGCTGTGAATCAAAGAATCACTTTAAGTATGATTACAAAACTTTGCAAGAGCTATGAAAAAGTTCAGGATATCATGAGGGCCTCTAACAGGGGTCCAACAAGGTCTAGGGAATCAGAGAGGGCTTCTCAGAGGAGGTGACATCTCAGCTACTCCCCCAAGGATCCACAGTGGTAATGTGGATAAGCCAGTGGGAGGAGCAGGGATGTGCAAAGACCCAGAGGTGGGAAAGAGTTTGGTGTGTTAAAGCAACAGAGAGAGGAAGCTGGAGTGACCACTGAGAATGGAGCAGGGGTGAGCCTGGGGCAAGTCGAGGTGGGCAAGGTCCCCATGCAGGGCCTAGCATGGGTTTGGGGTTTTTATCCTGAGAGCCATGGAAGTTACTGAAGGGAGGTTTTTTGTTTTTTGTTTTTTTACTTCTTTTTGGGTCTTCCTTGCTGTGCTGGGTCTTCATTGCTGCACGCGGGCTTTCTCTAGTTGCAGCAAGTGGGGGCTGCTGTTCGTTGTGCTGCTCGGGCTTCTCGTGGCGGTGGCTTCTCTCATGGGAGCTCTAGGGTGCTTGGGCTTCGGTAGTTGCCAGCTCCAGAGGGCAGGCTCAGTAGTTGTGGCACACAGGCTTAGTTGCCCGGTGGCATACGGGATATTCCTGGATCAAGGATCGAACCCACCGCTCTAGTGGTGAAGAAGCCGCCTGCCAGTGCAGGAGATGTAAGAGACACGGGTTCGATCCCTGGGTCTGGAAGACCCTGTGAAGGAGGGCATGGCAACCCACTCCAGTATTCTTGCCTGGAGAATCCCATGGACAGATGAGCCTGGAAGGCTACAGTCCATAGGGTCACAAAGAGTTGGACACAACTGAAGTGACTTAGCACCCCTATACTGATTGCCAAGTGGACTCTTAACTACAGGACCACCAGGGAAGTCCCTGAAGGGGATTTAATGCAATTCAAGTTGTGTATGAAAGAGCCTGAAAGTAACCAGACTTTATTGAGCAACTACTGGGTGCCCAGTGCTGGGCTAAATCCCCTGGAGCGGGAAGTGAAGGTGTGGGAATTGTTCTGTGGGACGTAGAACAAGATGGGTGGCCCTGAAGACCATACCAAAGTCATGTACAATTGGGGCATGAGTCCTGGGAGGCAGATGTCAGCCCTGCCCTCCACCCCGAGGAGCCGAGTGAGTTAAGGCCCTTCTGAATTCTTCTTTCAGCTCCCTACATCCTGGTCCATGGACCAGCTGTGACCTTTCCCTCAGCAGTAAGGGGAAAAGTTTAAGTGGGAAATGAGAAACAGAGCAAGAAAGACTCTTTGGATGTTTGGGGGAGTGAAACAGGGCCCCTGGAACTCAGAGCATTCTACTGAAAACAGGAGGCTACCTCGGGCCTGCAGGATGAGACGAGGGTGGCGAGTGGTAAGAGGCCATTCACTACCTGCTGAGAACTGGAGGTGGAATTAGAAAAATGCCAGAACCGTAACATCGCAGCTGGCCCTGGTGGGTGAGGAGCATCCACAGGCACGCGGCCTGGGAGGGGCCTGCTCTGATGGCCGCGTGTCCAGATCATGAGGTTGCAGATTCCTGAGTCTCACCCAGAAATTCAGGTCCAGTGGGACTTGCCTGGGACCTGAGCATCTCTGGGTGAGATGAACAGCTTCCCTTTGAGCTCTGGGTCTCACTCTGTTTGCAAGGGAGAATCTCCAGGGGTGGGGGTGCGGTGCTTAAAAACTATCTATGTCCCAAGCCCCACCCACAGGAACTCTGACTTAGTTGGTCTGGAGGTCCCGGCATCAGTAGTTCTTAGCCAGTGGTCCTTTCCTGGATTGGAGTGAGAGAGAGAGGGTGAAATCAGCCCATCCCCACGTAATTGGGCTGATGATACATCATAGGAGCTCTCAGCTCTCGTTTGGGGCCGTCGACTTGTTCATCCAACCAGCAGATGTTTATTGAGCATCTACTATGTGCTACACACTGATCCAGGCACTGGGAATGTAATAGTGCATCAAAGAGTTAGAAAAATCTCTGCCCTCCTGGTGCTGACCTTCTAGCAGGGTGGAGGGCAGAGACAGATGGTAAACAAAGACATAAGTAAAACACATGGTATAGTAGAAAGTGCAAGCACTGTAGAGAAAAAGCAAGCCTTCTTAACACGTCTGGTGGGCATGTGAATCGGTGCAACCAATTCACAATGTGGAGTTTACTCGGCTTTCTCTCCCAAAGCCGAGCATGTCCGTATCTCACGACCCAGCAATTCTACACCAAAGTATAAACCGTGGAGAAATGCTTGCCTGTCTACACCAGGAATTACATGGAAGGATATTCACAGGGGCGCTGTCCACAGTGGCCAAAACTGGGATACACCCACGTGCCCATCTATGGGAGAGCAGATGAATAAATTCCCACCACAAAGTACCACTTGGCAGTCAAAACATAGGAACTACAGTCATAATACATCACAATGTGGATGAATATCTGAGATCGAATATCCCACGAGAAATGTTCTGTTACATAAATGCAAAATCCTTTCTATCAAGTTGAAAGCAACTAAAAATAAATACACACATATGCAATAATAAACTATAAGAAGGAAACAAGGGAAGAATAACTAAAGGGTTCAGGATGAAGACTATGGTGAGGGGATTATGGTTGGGGGGAACCATCTGGTTAGATGTCGGTTATTGTCAAGACTGTAGCTTTTGTTTGGATTCTGGGTTTTACATCATTAAATTTAGTAATTAAACACTTCGACTTCCCTGGTGGCCCAGCAGTTAAAAGACTCTGTGCTCCCAATTCAGGGAACCTGGGGTTCAATCCATGGTCAGAGAACTAGATCCCACATGCTAAGTAAGACCTGGTGCAGCCAAATAAATAATTAAAATAAAAAAAATTAAATGCTGATGAGAGTGGGCTATAAATGAAGGATTATAATTACCCCTCTCTTTATTTTTTGTGAACTTAGGTTAAAGAAAAAAAGCAAGAAAGCAGGGGAGGGGCTGAAGCATGCTGGTGGTGGGAGATGGGCTGCAGTTTTCAAACAGTTGGACAAGGGAGGTGCCATTGGGGTGACACCTGAGCCAAGACTAGAAGCAGAGGGGTAGTGAACCACAGGGGAGAGCTGCAGGAGGATGTCCTAGGCAGAGGGCAAAGAGGGTGCAAAGGCCCTGAGGTGGGAGTGTGCCTGGCATGCTCTAGGAATGGCAGCAGAGTCCGCAGGCTGGTGGGAGGGCCTGGGGTCACATGTTCTCTGTGGAGTAGAGGAAAAAAGTAGGCTTTGGGGAATGGATGGTCCAGGGTCCCCTAAGAGCCCAGATCCTGGGGCTGCTCTTCCCAGCACTTTGCTGTTTGATTTTCTTTTTTCTTGGATTCCACGTGACACTTCCATTTCCTTGAGGTAGTTTCACTGAGTTTCTGTTCACTGCAACCCAGTGAATCCTGCCTGGTTAAATCACTGACCCTGTCTGGTCCAGAGGATCGTGGTGCGGGTTTCTTCAGGAAAGGATCCTTAAGTAATAAGTGCAAAGTCGAGAGTGGGTGCTGCGCAGTAGAAAACCAGCCGGGGATGGGAGGAGATCAGGCCAGCATCAGATACGGGGCATGGAATGGTCGTTAGCCCATCCGTTGAGTGCTTTTCTAAGCCTCAGGGATTTTTATTAAACTTCTTCCCATCCTCCTGGATATTAACACAGATTTTACAAATGAGGAGACTTAGACCCCCGGGAGATTGTGACATACATAGTGAGCAGGTGAGTGGGCAAATCCCAGGGCTGGTTGACCACGAAGTCTCTGCATCTGGAATAGGAGGTCTCTGACCCATTTCCATTGCTGTGTCCCCTTATCTTTGGGTAACCTAGGGGCAGGTGAGTCCCTGCGCCTTTTGGTCTTCTTCAGCCCCTGGGCAATCTGAAGACTGGCGGGCGGCTAGGCAAGGTGGACACACTCTATTCAGGACCGACGGTGTCTCCAGCAAAGAGAGAAGAGACCCAGAGAAACCGCGGAGCTGAGTCGGCTGTGGGCCGGCATGTGATGGGGAGTGCCGTGAAGCCCTGGAGCTTCTGCAGGGCTGGTGCATCTGGCGAAGGCGGGGAGGATAGAGGTGCTCTAATTTTCTCCAGGATCCTAGGGCATTTCCGCCCCTCTGCCCGGCGCGCATCCGCTAGAAACTGTCAGCTGGCTCCACTGAGTGGAAAGGGCGGAGAGGGCTGTGGAATGAAATGGGAGCCTAGCGCCCCCTGGTGGCCACTGTGGAGCTATTGCTCTAAAGCTGGAAGGATTTCCAGGTAATTCATTTTAATTTATTTTTATTGTGGTAAAAAAGCATAACAGAAAATTTATCATCTTAACCACTTGTAAGCCTACAATTTAGTCGTGTTCAGTTCAGTTCAGTCAGTTCAGTCGCTCAGTCATGTCCGACTGTTTGCGACCCCATGAATTGCAGCACGCCAGGCCTCCTTGTCCATCACCAACTCCCGGAGTTCACTCAGACTCATGTCCATCGAGTCAGTGATGCCATCCAGCCATCTCATCCTCTGTCGTCCCCTTCTCCTCCTGCCCCCAATACCTCCCAGCATGAGTCTTTTCCAATGAGTCAACTCTTTGCATGAGTTGGCCAAAGTATTGTAGTTTCAGCTTTAGCATCAGTCCTTCCAAAGAACACCCAGGACTGATCTCCTTTAGAATGGACTGGTTGGATCTCCTGACAGAATGTGGTCCACTGGAGAAGGGAATGGCAAACCACTTCAGTATTCTTGCCTTGAGAACCCTATAAACAGTATGAAAAGGCAAAATGATAGGATACTGAAAGAGGAACTCCACAGGTCAGTAAGTGCCCAATACGCTACTGGAGATCAGTGGAGAAATAACTCCAGAAAGAATGAAGGGATGGAGCCAAAGCAAAAACAATACCCAGTTGTGGATGTGACTGGTGACAGAAGCAAGATCTGATGCTGTAAAGAGCAATATTGCATAGGAACCTGGAATGTTAGGTCCATGAATCAAGGGAAATTGGAAGTGGTCAAACAGGAGATGGCAAGAGTGAACATTGACATTCTAGGAATCAGCGAACTAAATGGACTGGAATGGGTGAATTTAACTCAGATGACCATTATATCTACTACTGTGGGCAGGAATCCCTTAGAAGAAATGGAGTAGCCATCATGGTCAACAGAAGAGTCCGAAATGCAGTACTTGGTCATGTTAAGCATATTCAAATGATTGTTCAACAGATCCCAAGAATGTTTTTATCTTGTCAAACTGAAACTTTATACCCATTAAACAATTCCCCATCCCTCCCTACTCCCGCCCCAAGCTATCAGCACTTTACTTTCTGTTTCTGTGAATCTGACCACTTTAGACACACCATATAGATGACATTATATAAAATAAGTCTTTCTGTGACTGGCTTATTTCACTTAGCATGATTTCCTTAGGATTCTTACTCCTTGTAGCGTCCATCAGAATCTCCTTCCTTTTTAAGGCTGAGTAATATTCCTTTTTTTTTTTTTTTGGCCTTTTCCTACTGTTCATAGGGTTCTTGAGGCAAGAATACTGAAGCGGTTTGTCATTCCTTTCTCCAGTGAACCACGCTTTGTCAGAAGCAAAGAGATCAAACCAATCAACCCTAAAGAAAATCAACCCTGAATATTCATTGGAAGGACTGATGCTGAAGCTGAAGCTCCAATACTTGGGCCACCTGATGCAAAGAACTGACTCACTGAAAAAGACTCTGATGCAGGGCAAGATTGAGAGCAGGAGGAGAAGGGGGTGACAGAGGATGAGATGGTGGGATGGCATTACTGACTGAATGGACATGAGTCTGAGCAGATTCCAGGAGATAGTAAAGGGCAGGGAAGCATGGAGTGCTACAGTCCATGGGGTCACAAAGAATCACACACGACTGAGTTTGGGCTTCCCAGGTGGGTCAGTGGTAAAGACTCTGCCTGCAATGGAGGCGCAGATTTGATCCCTGAGTCAGGAAGAGCCCCTGGAGCAGGTTACCATAACCCACTAGATGTTCCTTATAGCTCTGATGGAGAGATTTGGAAAAATATATCGCTGCTTCCCAGGTGGCACTAGTGATAAAGACCTTGCATGCCAGTGCAGGAGACATTAGAAAAGCAGGTTCGATCCCTGGGTTGGGAAGATTTCCTGGAAAAGGAAATGGCAACCCACTCCAGTATTCTTGCCTGGAAAATCCCATGGACAGAGGAGCCTGATGGGCTACCATACATAGGATCACAAAGAGTTGGATACAACAAGGCAACTGAGCATGCCTGCACACAAACTTTATAATAATGCTATGAGATATAATCTTACTATCCCCATTTAACAGATGAAGAAACTGAGGCACAGAAAAGTTGCATGCTCAAGGTCAGATGCCACTAAATTGTACAGAAAGGATTGGAAGCCAGTGTCCCGTTCTGCCTTCCCACGAGCACTCATAGCTTCAAGCAAATCTCATTTGTGAAAATACAAATCCTCCCAAAGTGAAAGTGAGGGAGAGAGGGCTTCCCTGGTGGTCCAGGATTGCGAATCTGCCTTTCAATGCTGGGGACGTGGGCTCGATCCCTGGTCATGGGACTAAGATCCCACATGCCATGGGGCAAGTAAGCCCACGTGCAACTACTGAACCCATCCCATCGCCACAACCAGAGAAGCCCACGTGCCTCAACAAAGAGCCCATGCAGCCAAAATAAAGTGGGCTAACATCTTTTAAAAAATGAGGGACTCAATGGAAAGTAAATAATTTTTTTTAAAAATGAGGGAGGGTATGTTTTCTGTAACAGAAAGCATCGCTACCACAGCTCTCCTGGCATGTATGTGATGTTGCGCACTTTTCAAAGGATTCTCACAGCTCAGCAGTATTAATACTCATGCTACCTCTATTAAAAAGGGAGTGGTTGTAGGTATGAGAGGGCCTGTGATGGACCAGAGGTCATCTCTGCATTCCTGGGAGCTGGTAGTCCAACCCTGCACTCCCAAGGAATGCTCAGGCATTCGTATCAAACGAACCAAGTTTGTCCCTTGTCCCCCTACTCCTTTTCTTTCATTTGAATTTTTATTTTAAATTCATTTTGGGCTTATAGAGAAGTTGCAAAGGATGCAATGAATTTTTTGTATATCCTTCACTCAGAGTCTTTGAATGCTATCATTCTGCCAGCTTTGCTTTCCCTCTGCAGTTAACTGAATGACCCCAACCCTATTATCAGGCACTCTGTCTATCAGATCCAGTCCCTTGAATCTATTTCTCACCTCCACTGTATAATCATAAGGGATTTGATTTAGGTCATACCTGAATGGTCTAGTGGTTTTCCCCACGTCCTTCAATTTCAGTCTGAATTTGGCAATAAAGAGTTCATGATCTGAGCCACAGTCAGCTCCTAGTCTTGTTTTTGCTGACTGTATAGATCTTCTCCTTCTTTGGCTGCAAAGAATATAATCAATCTGATTTCGGTGTCGACCATCTGGTGATGTCCATGTGTAGTCTTCTCTTGTGTTGTTGGAAGAGGGTGTTTGCTATGACCAGTGCATTCACTTGGGAGAACTCTATTAGCCTTTGCCCTGCCTCATTCTGTACTCCAAGGCCGGTTCGTGACTTTGTATGGGAGACAGGAATCAAGACCATCCCTAAGAAAAAGAAATGTGAAAAAGCAAAATGGCTGTCTGAGGAGGCCTTACAAATAGCTGTGAAAAGAGGGAAGAGAAAAGCAAAGGGGAAAAGGAAAGATATACCCATTTTAATGCAGAGTTTCAGAGAATAGCAAGGAGAGATAAGAAAGCCTTCCTCAGTGATCAGTGCAAAGAAATAGAGGAAAACAATAGAATGGGAAAGACTAGAGATCTCTTCAAGAAAATTAGAGATACCAAGGGAACATTTCATGCAAAGATGGGCTCAATAAAGGACAGAAATGGTAGGGACCTAACAGAAGCAGAAGATATTAAGAAGAGATGGCAAGAATACACAGAAGAACTGTACAAAATAGATCTTCACAATCCAGATAATCACGATGGTGTGATCACTCACCTAGAGCCAGACATCCTGGAATGTGAAGTCAAGTGGGCCTTAGGAAGCATCACTACGAACAAAGCTAGTGGAGGTGATGGAATTCTAGTTGAGCTATTTCAAATCCTGGAAGATGATGCTATGAAAGTGCTGCACTCAATATGCCAGCCAATTTGGAAAACTTAGCAGTGGCCACAAGACTGGAAAAGGTCAGTTTTCATTCCAGTCCCAAAGAAAGGCAATGCCAAAGAATGTACAATTGCACTCATCTCAGTTCAGTTCAGTTCAGTCGCTCAGTTGTCTCTCTTTGCAACCCCATGAATTGCAGCACACCAGGCCTCCCTGTACATCACCAACTCCCGGAGTTCACCCAAACTCTTGTCCATCGAGTCAGTGATGCCATCCAGCCATCTCATCCTCTGTCATCCCCTTCTCCTCCTGCCCCAATCCCTCCCAGCATCAGAGTCTTTTCCAATGAGTCAACTCTTTGCATGAGGTGGCCAAAGTATTGGAGTTTCAGCTTTAGTGTCAGTCCTTCCAAAGAACACCCAGGGCTGATCTCCTTCAGAATGGACTGGTTGGATCTCCTTGCAGTCCAAGGGACTCTCAAGAGTCTTCTCCAACACCACAGTTCAAAAGCATCAATTCTTCTGCACTCAGCTTTCTTCACAGTCCAATTGTCACATCTATACATGACCACAGGAAAAACCATAGCCTTGACTAGATGGACCTTTGTTGGCAAAGTAATATCTCTGCTTTTGAATATGCTCTCTAGGTTGGTCATAACTTTCCTTCCAAGGAGTAAGCGTCTTTTAATTTCATGGCTGCAGTCACCATCTGCAGTGATTTTGGAGTCCCCCCAAATAAAGCCTGACCCTGTTTCCACTGTTTCCCCATCTATTTCCCATGAAGTGATGGGACCAGATGCCATGATCTTCGTTTTCTGAATGTTGAGCTTTAAGCCAACTTTTTCGCTCTCCTCTTTCACTCTCATCAAGAGGCTTTTTAGTTCCTCTTCACTTTCTGGCATAAGGGTGGTGTCATCTGCATACCTGAGGTTATTGATATTCCTCCCGGCAATCTTGATTCCAGCTTGTGCTTCTTCCAACCCAGCGTTTCTCATGATGTACTTTGTATAGAAGTTAAATAAGCAAGGTGACAATATACAGCCTTGGTGTACTCCTTTTCCTATTTGGAACCAGTCTGTTATTCCATGTCCAGTTCTAACTGTTGCTTTCTGACCTGCATATAGGTTTCTCAAGAGGCAGGTCAGGTGGTCTGGTATTCCCATCTCTTTCAGAATTTTCCACAGTTTATTGTGATCCACACCGTCAAAGGCTTTGGCATAGTCAATAAAGCAGAAATAGATGTTTTCCTGGAACTCTCTTACTTTTTTGATGATTCAATGGACGTTGGCAATTTGATCTCTGGTTCCTCTGCCTTTTCTAAAACCAGCTTCAACATCTGGAAGTTCACGGTCCACATATTGCTGAAGCCTGGCTTGGAGAATTTTGAGCATTACTTTACTAGCATGTGAGATGAGTGCAATTGTGTGGTAGTTTGAGCATTCGTTGGCATTTCCTTTCTTTGGGATTGGAATGAAAACAGACCTTTTCCAGTCCTGTGGCCACTGCTGAGTTTTCCAAGTTGGCTGGCATATTGAGTGCAGGACTTTCACAGCATCATCTTCCAGGATTTGAAATAGCTCAACTATTCATGATTATCTGGATCGTGAAGATCTATTTTGTACATTTCTTCTGTGTATTCTTGCCATCTCTTCTTAATATCTTCTGCTTCTGTTAGGTCCCTACCATTTCTGTCCTTTATTGAGCCCATCTTTGCATGAAATGTTCCTTTGGTATCTCTAATTTTCTTGAAGAGATCTCTAGTCTTTCCCACTTATCTCACATGCTAGCAAAATAATGCTCAAAATTCTCCAAACCAGGCTTCAGCAATATGTTGACTGTGAACTTCCAGATATACAAGCTGGTTTTAGAAAAGGCAGAGGAACCAGAGATCAAATTGCCAACATCTGCTGGATCATTGGAAAAGCAAGAGAGTTCCAAAACTATTTCTATTTCTGCTTTATTGACTATGCCAAAGCCTTTGACTGTGTGGATCACAATAAACTGTGGAAAATTCTGAAAGAGATGGGAATACCAGACCACCTGACCTGCCTCTTGAGAAACCTATATGCAGGTCAGAAAGCAACAGTTAGAACTGGACATGGAATAACAGACTGGTTCCAAATAGGAAAAGGAGTACACCAAGGCTGTATATTGTCACCTTGCTTATTTAACTTCTATACAGAGTACATCATGAGAAACGCTGGGTTGGAAGAAGCACAAGCTGGAATCAAGATTGCCGGGAGGAATATCAATAACCTCAGATATGCAGATGACACCACCCTTATGGCAGAAAGTGAAGAGGAACTAAAAAGCCTCTTGATGAGAGTGAAAGAGGAGAGCGAAAAAGTTGGCTTAAAGCTCAACATTCAGAAAACGAAGATCATGGCATCTGGTCCCATCACTTCATGGGAAATAGATGGGGAAACAGTGGAAACAGGGTCAGGCTTTATTTTGGGGGGCTCCAAAATCACTGCAGATGGTGACTGCAGCCATGAAATTAAAAGACGCTTACTCCTTGGAAGGAAAGTTATGACCAACCTAGGTAGCATAGTGTATCAGGGCAAAGAAGATTTTAAAAGGACTTTCCTTGCCCATCTCTCTCTTAATAGACAGTCTGGGAATAGACTGGAAGCCAGTCTTCCCGGAGTCTGTTAGTAGACTTTTCTCTGTGTTTAATTACCCAGACTGAGGTCACATGAGGACTTTCCAGGTAGTGCTAATGGTAAAGAACCTGCCTGCCAATGCAGGTAGATGTAAGAGACTCTGATTCGATTCCTGGTTTGGGAAGGTCCTGTGGAGGAGGGCATGGCAACCCACTCCAGTATTCTTGCCTGGAGAATCCCACATACAGAGGAGCCTGGCAGGCTGCAGTCCACAGGGTCAAACAGAGTCGTACATGACTGAAGCAACTTAGCATGTATGCATGAGGTCACATGCCCACACCTCTAGATCAATCATTCTCAAGGGGGAGGAGGATGCCAGGATTGGCTTAGACCAATCAGGACTCATCCCCTGGGATGGTGCATTGAGTGATTTTGGGAAGCAAAGAAAAATCAACAGTGCTGGTGGGTACTTCAGTCAATTCAGTTCAGTCACTCAGTCGTGTCCAACTCCTTCTGATCCGTGGACTGCAGCCCGCCAGGCTTCCCTGTCCATCACCAACTCCCAGAGCTCGCTCAAATTCATGTCCATCGAGTCAGTGTATACTTGATGCTCCCTAAATGCTAACGAGTGAACCAGTGGTAGAGGCAAGAGACCCTTGTGGGTGCATGCTCAGTCACTCATGCCATGTCATGTCCAAATCTTTGCGACCTCATGACTGTAGCCTGTCAGGCTCCTCTGTCCATGGAATTTTCCAGGCAAGAGTACTGGAGTGGGTTGCTATATCCTCCTCCAGGGGATCTTCCTGACCCAAGGATTGAGCCCGAGTCTCCACATCCCCTCACTGCAGGTGGGTTCTTTGAATGTGTAGGAAGAAGTAGGCTTGGGTCTCCTTTGCAGGCTTAGTGTTCTTGGCTTGCCCAGTGCCCCTGACACTTAATAGGCTTTCTGGGAGACCCTACCTAGTCAGGTAGACAGAGCAGCCTAGTTGCAGAGGAGGAAGTAGCCACCGCCAGCCATTGTCCTCTCTCATGTGACAACCTGGTTCTGTCCCATGGCCTCCCAGCTTGGACTCTGGCCAGCCCTCTGACACTGGGCCTATCATTTGCTGTTCTTGAAGCTGAGTCTGCAGGGGGAGACAGTGGAGATCTCCCTAGCAAGGATGGAGGTGGAAGGAAGAAGGAGGAGGAGGGGCTCTCAAAAACGCTAAAAGCCAGAAAGAGAGGTCAAGGGTATGCTGAAATGGGTTGGAAAATTCAGTCCTCATTTATAGGACACCTGCCAAGCCTTTTCACGGTTATTGTCTTGTTTAAGTACCCCACGGGAAAGGGAGACAGATGAGGCTCTGGATGCCCAGAAACTCAAAAGGCTTTGCCCAAGGCCACTTCTGTGCGTTCCCCATTGCTTCCATAACAAACTTAATGGCTTTAGACAACGCACATTTTTACAGTGCTGGAGGTCAGAGATCGAAAAGTCAAGGCGCCAGCAGGGCCACGTTCCTTCTGGAGGCTTCAAGAGAGAGTCTGTTTCTTTGCCTTTTCCAGCTTCTAAAGGCCAGCTGCACGCCTTGGCTTGTGGCCCCCTCCACCATCCTCATCGCCAGCAGCGTAGCATCCTCCAATCACACATCTTTCCTCACTCTAACTCCTGCCTCCCTCTTCTAAAAATGCTTGGGATTACGTTGGTCCCACCATCTGTATAATCCAGGACAATCTCCCCATGTCAAGATCCTGAATCACATCTGCAGTGAATCCCCTGGTGGTCCAGTGGCTATGACTCTGAGCACCCAGTGCAAGGGGCTCGGGTTCAATCTTTGGTTAGGGAACTAGATCCCACATGCTGCAACTAAAAAAAAACAAAAACAAAAACAAAAAGATCCTGCATGCTGCGATGAAGTTCAAACATTCTGAGTGCTGCAACTAAGACCTGGAGAAATCACATACATACATACATACATAAAAATCATATCTGCAGGGATTTCCTGGTGGCTCAGTGGTAAAGAATCTGCCTGCCAACGCAGGAGACAGGGGTTTGAGCCCTGATCCAGGAAGATCCCACCTGCCTTGGAGCAACTAGGCCCATGAGCCACAGCTATTGAGACCGCATGCCGCAGCTAATGAAGCCCACCCACTCTAGAGCTTGTGCTCAGCAACAAGAGAAGCCACTGCAATGAGAAGCCCTCGAACTGCAGCTGGAGAGTAGCCCTCACTCGCTGAAACTAGAGAAAAGCCCGCAGAGCAACAGAGACCCAGCGCAGCCAAAAATAAAGGAAATAAATAAGTAATATTATGTTTTAGAAATCACACATGCAAAGTTCTTTTTGCCGTGCGTTGTAACGTATTTGTCAGTCATGGGGATCAGCATGTGGACATCTTTGGAAGGATGTTACTCAGCCTTTTGTAGTTACTGGCTTGGGAGTGACTGAGACCTTCTAAGCCCCTGTGTTGCTTCTTTGTCCTTCTCCTCAGCAGTTCACTGTGGCTGTAGTCACTGACAGATCCTGTTTGTGGCTTGCACACCCCAGTGGCAGCATTTCAGTGGATCCTGCATTTGCCATTTTTTAGATAAGGAATGAACACGTGGGATCCAGAGTCTGCCTGTCTGAGTTTAAATCCTAGCTTCAGCTTTTCTAAGTGGTGCAATGTTCCGGCAAGTTACTTTTCTTTTTTGTGGCTCTGTTTTCTTATCTGTAAAATGGGAATGATGATATAGATACCTGTCCCCTGGATACACAGTATGAGGATTAAATGATCTAATGAATGTTGAGTTCTTAGAACAATGTCTGGTTTATAATAACTTTAGTACATATTAGCTTGCTTTTTTGTCTTAAAAAATTTTTTTTTAATTTATTTTATTTGACTGTGCTTCATCTTTTGTTGCCAGAAAAGGCCATGGCACCCCACTCCAGTACTCTTGCCTGGAAAATCCCATGGACGGAGGAGCTTGTGGGCTGCAGTATACAGGGTCGCCAAGAGTCGGACACGATTGAGCGACTTCACTTTCACTTTTCACTTTCATGCATTGGAGAACGAAATGGCAACCCACTCCAGTGTTCTTGCCTGGAGAATCCCAGGGATGGGGGAGCCTGGTGGGCTGCCGCCTATGGGGTTGTACAGAGTTGGACACAACTGAAGCGACTTAGTAGCAGCAGCAGCAGCAGCAGTCTTTTGTTGCAGCACACAGGATCTTTAATTGTGGCATGCAGGATCTATGTTCTTATCACTCAAGGAAAATCTTTTTGTTTTTGATGACCTGTGGCCACTTGAACCTTTTCTCCATGCATGCTGAGATCTGCAGTGATTCACTAGCTCCCAAAGCTGGGTTTACAGGAATCCACATAGTTAAGGAGTTAAATGCTTAGAATTTGGAGGCAGAGAAGCCCAGGGTAGAATCCAACTAGCCCACACTTACTTGCTGCAGGCCCTTGGGATATGACTTCACTGGGTCTCAATTCCCTTATTTGTTAAGTGGGGATTGTTGTTGTTTGGTCGCTCAGTCTTGTCTGACTCTTTGTGACCCCATGGACTGTAGCATGCCAGCTTCCCTGTCCTTCACCATCTCCCAGTTCTTGTTCAAACTCCCAGTTCTTGTCCATTGAGTAGGTGATACCATCCAACCATCTCAATCTCTGTTATCCCTTTCTCCTCCTGACTTCAATCTTTCCCAGCATCAGGGTCTTTTCTAAAGAGTCAGCTCTTTGCATCAGGTAGCCGAAGTATTGGAGCATCAGCTTCAGCTTCAGCATCAGTCCTTCCAATGAATATTCAGGACTTATTTCCTTTAGGATTGACTGGTTGGATCTTCTTGCAGTCCAAAGGACTGTCAAGAGTCTTCCAACACCACAGTTCAAAAGCACCAACTCTTTGGCTCTCAGCCTTCTTTATAATCCAACTCTCACATCCATACATGACTACTGGAAAAACCATAGCTTTGACTAGATGGACCTTTGTTGGCAAAGTAGTGTCTCTATTTTTAATATGCTGTCTAGGTTTGACATAGCTTTTCTTCCAAAAAGCAAGTGTCTTTTAATTTCATGGCTGCAGTCACCATCTGCAGTGATTTTGGAGCCCAAGAAAATAAAGTCTGTCACTGTTTCTATTTTTTCCTCATCTATTTGCCATAAAGTGCTGGGACTGGGTGCTGTGATCTTAGTTTTCTGAATGTTGAGTTTTAAGTCAACTTTTTCACTCTCATTTTTCACTTTCATCAAGAAGCTCTTTAGTCCCTCTTCGTTTTCTGCCATACGCAGAAAGTATATGCATATCTGCATATCTGAGGTGTCATCTGCATATCTGAGGTTGATGATATTTTTCCTGGCAATCTTGATTCCAACTTGTGCTTCATCCAGCCCAGCATTTTGCATGATGTACTTTGCATATAAGTTAAATAAGCAGGGTGACAATATACAGCCCTGATGTACTCCTTTCCCTATTTGGAACTAGTCCATTGTTCCAAGTCCGGTTCTGTTGCTTCTTGACCTGCATACAGGTTTCTCAGGAGGCAGGTAAGGTGGTCTGGTATTCGCATCTCTTGAAGAATTTTCCACAGTTGGTGATCCACGCAGTCAAAGCTTTTGTTATAGTCTAAAGCAAAAGTTTTTCTGTAATTCTCTTGCTTTTTTTATGATCCAATGGATGTTGGCAATTTGATCTCTAGTTCCTCTGCCTTTTCTAAATCCAGCTTGAACATCTGGAAGTTCTCTGTTCATGTACTGTTGAAGCCTAGCTTGGAGAATTTTGAGCATTACTTTGCTAGTGTGTGAGATGAGTGCAATTGTGTGGTAGTTTGAACATTCTTTGGCATTGGAATGAAAACTGACCTTTTCCAGTCCTGTGGCCGCTGCTGAGTTTTCCAGATTTGCTGGCATATTTAGTGCAGCAATTTCACAGCATCATCTTTTAAGATTTGAAATAGCTTAACTGGAATTCCATCATCTCCATTAACTTTATTCGTAGTGTTGCTACCTATGGCCCACTTGACTTCACACTCCAGGATGTCTGGCTCTAGGTGAGTGAACACACCATCGAGGTTATCTGGGTCATTAAGATCTTTTGTGTGTAGTTCTTTGTGTATTCTTGCCACCTCCTCTTGGTATCTTCTGCTAGTACTCAAACCAGAGGGCAATTCAAAAAAATTATTTTATCGCTTTCTTTATTTTTGGCTGTGCCGGGTCTTCGTTGGTGCACACAGGTTTTCTCTAGTTGTGGCAAGTCAGGCTCCCTAGTTGCAGTGTGCAGGCTTCTCATTGCAGTGGCTTCTCTTGTTGTGAAGCACAGGCTCTAGGGCATAGGCTCAGTAGTTGCAGAATGAAGGCTGAGTTGCCCCATTGCATGTGGGATCCTAGTTCCCAGACCAGGGATCAAACCTGTGTCCCTTGCATTGACAGGGGGATTCTTAACCATTGGACCACCAGGGAAGTCTCCAGAGGGCAGTTTTGAGGCTTGAAAGAGACAAGGACTCTCTCTCAACATCCTTTCCAACCCTCACAAACGACATCTCCCACAAATCAAGGCCTGTCTCTTGCCGGTGCTGCAGCTACCAATCTAGTTCCCTTTTCCCATCCCTGTCTTTCTCTCTTATGGTAAATGAAGTAGGGAGTTTCCATGTTTAAAGATCACTTTAACATCTTTTTTCATGAATCATCTGTTCATACTTTTCTGTCCATTTTTTAAATCTGGTTTCCACATTTCCCCATTAAATTTAGAGAGTCACTCATTTATTAGTGAGAATACTCCTTCATCCATTATGTATATTGTAAATATTTTCTCCTAATTTGTTAGTTGTCTTTTGATTTCACTTATGGTATTTTTCACATGTAAAAGCTAAAGAAAATTTATGTAGTCAAATTTACTAATCTTTTTTTTAATTAAAAAATTAAAACTTTTTGGCAGCACTGTGGCCTGTAGGATCCTAGTTTTTGGCATGTAGAATCCTATTTCCCCAACCAGAGATGGAACCGGTGTCCCCCTGTATTGGAAGCATGGAGCTTTAACCACTGGACAGCCAGAGAAGACTCTGTACTAATCTCTTATTGCAGCTGGATTGTGAATCACAGTTAGAGATCTTTTTTCCACACACAAGTTATGGAGGAATTCACCCATATACTCATATACATTGTGGCTCAGCGGTAAAGAATCCACCTGCAGTGCAGGAGATGCGGTTTGGATCTCTGAATCAGGAAGATCCCCTGGATGAGGGCATGGCAACCTTCTCCAGTATTCTTGCCTGGAGAATCCCATGGACAGAGGAGCCTGGCGGGCTACAGTCCATAGGGTCTCAAAGAGTCTGACATGACTGAAGCGACTGAGGATGCACTCACCTACTGGTAATTACAGTTTCACTTTTTACATTTAGATGCTCATCATTTAGGACCTGATTCTTGTGTATTGTGTGAGGAGTGGACACTGGGTCAAAAGTAGAAAAGGACAAAGGAAGTATTTTGGGGACAACTGGTAAAATTTGAATAAAGACCCTGTATCATTCAGTTCAGTTCTGTTTAGTTCAGTTGCTCAGTCATGTCCGACTCTTTGCAACCCTATGAATCGCAGCATGCCAGGCCTCCCTGTCCATCACCAACTCCCGGAGTTCAGTCAGATTCATGTCCATCGAGTCAGTGATGCCATCCAGCCATCTCATCCTCGGTCATCCCCTTCTCCTCTTGCCCCCAGTCCCTCCCAGCATCAGGGTCTTTTCCAATGAGTCAACTTTTCGCATGAGGTGGCCAAAGTATTGGAGTTTCAGCTTTAGTGTCAGTCCTTCCAATGAACACCCAAGACTGATCTCCTTCAGAATGGACTGGTTGGATCTCCTTGCAGTCCAAGGGACTCAAGAGTCTTGTCCAACACCACAGTTCAAAAGCATCAATTATTCTGCACTCAGCTTTCTTCACAGTCCAACTCTCACATCCATACATGACCACAGGAAAAACCATAGCCTTGACTAGACGGACCTTTGTTGGCAAAGTAATATCTCTGCTTTTCAATATACTAGCTAGGTTGGTCATAACTTTTCTTCCAAGGAGTAAGCGTCTTTTAATTTCATGGCTGCAGTCACCATCTGCAGTGATTTTGGAGCCCCCCCAAATAAAGCCTGACCCTGTTTCCGCTGTTTCCCCATCTATTTCCCATGAAGTGATGGGACCAGATGCCATGATCTTCGTTTTCTGAATGTTGAGCTTTAAGCCAATTTTTTCGCTCTCCTCTTTCACTCTCATCAAGAGGCTTTTTAGTTCCTCTTTACTTTCTGCCATAAGGGTGGTGTCATCTGCATATCTGAGGTTATTGATATTTCTCCCAGCAATCTTGATTCCAGCTTGTGCTTCTTCCAACCCAGCGTTTCTCATGATGTACTCTGCATCGAAGTTAAATAAGCAGGGTGACAATATACAGCCTTGACGTACTCCTTTCCCTATTTGGAACCAGTCTGTTGTTCCATGTCCAGTTCTAACTGTTGCTTCCTGACCTGCATATAGGTTTCTCAAGAGGCAGGTCAGGTGCTCTGGTATTCCCATCTCTTTCAGATTTTTCCACAGTTTATTGTGATACACACAGTCAGAGGCTTTGACATAGTCACTAAAGCAGAAATAGATGTTTTTTCTGGAACTCTCTTGCTTTTTTGATGATCCAGTGGATGTTGGCAATTTGATCTCTGGTTCCTCTGCCTTTTCTAAAACCAGCTTGAACATCTAGAAGTTCACAGTTCAGGTATTGCTGAAGCCTGGCTTGGAGAATTTTGAGCATTATTTTACTAGTGTTGCTGCTGCTGCTGCTAAGTCACTTCAGTTGTGTCCAACTCTGTGCGACCCCAGAGACAGCAGCCCACAAGGCTCCCCCATCCCTGGGATTCTCCAGGCAAGAACACTGGAGTGGGTTGCCATTTCCCTCTCCAATGCATGAAAGTGAAAAGTGAAAGTGAAGTCGCTCAGTTGTGTCTGACTCCTAGCAACCCCATGGACTGCAGCCTACCAGGCTCCTCCATCCATGAGATTTGCCAGGAAGAGTACTGGAGTGGGGTGCCATTGTCTTCTCCGTTCAGTTCAGTTCAGTCACTCAGTCATGTCCGACTCTTTGTGACCCCATGAATCGCAGCACAACAGGCCTCCCTGTCCATCACCAACTCCCAGTCAGATTCATGTCCATCGAGTCAGTGATGCCATCCAGCAGTCTCATCCTCTGTCGTCCCCTTCTCCTCCTGCCCCCAATCCCTCCCAGCATCAGAGTCTTTTCCAATGAGTCAACTCTTCGCATGAGGTGGCCAAAGTACTGGAGTTTCAGCTTTAGCATCATTCCTTCCAAAGAAATCCCAGGGCTGATCTCCTTCAGAATGGACTGGTTGGATCTCCTTGCAGTCCAAGGGACTCTCAAGAGTCTTCTCCAACACCACAGTTCAAAAGCATCAATTCTTCGGCACTCAGCCTTCTTTGGTCTGCCTTCTCTGTTAGTAAATGGTAAATTTCCTGAATGTTATAACGGTGTTGTGGTTATAAAGGACAATATCTTTTCTCTTATATGATCATCTGTAGTTTTTAGGGTTGATCGGTCACAATGTCTTCAGTTAACTCGCAAATGGTTGAGCAAATGTATATATTTATTTATAATAATAATATATTATATTTTTAATATATATTAGACAAAATTAATAAAATGTGACAAGATGTTAGCAATTGATGGCAGGCATATGAGTATTTACTTCACTATTCTTGCAACTTTTCTTGAGGTTCAAAATTTTGAAAAATAAAAAGTTGGCGGAATTCCCCGGTGTTCCAGTGGTTAGGGCTCCGTGCTCTCACTGCCAAGGGCCTGGATGCTATCCCTGGTTGGGGAACTGAGATCCCACTGCTGCTACTGCTAAGTCACTTCAGTCGTGTCCGACTCTGTGAGACCCCATAGACGGCAGCCCACCAGGCTCCCCCATCCCTGGGATTCTCCAGGCAAGAACACTGGAGTGGGTTGCCATTTCGTTCTCCAATGCATGAAAGTGAAAAGTCAAAGTGAAGTCGCTCAGTCGTGTCCGACCCTGAGCGACCCCATGGACTGCAGCTTTCCAGGCTACTCCGTCCATGGGATTTTCCAGGCAAGAGTACTGGAGTGGGTTGCCATTGCCTTCTCCGAAGATCCCACAGTCTCAGAGAAAAAAAAAAAAGTTGGGAGGAAGAGTGCTACGGCAAGGTTTCAGTAGGCAAAGGAGGGTGCCTGTCCCCTTTAAGATGGCCCCGCCCTTCACGTCCCGCCCCCAGGGCGCCGCCCACTCGGAAAGGCTTGGCCCAAGCCCCGCCGCCTGCCGTATCCAGCCCTCCCCAGCTCGCCCAGGCCCCGCCCTCCGCAGAGGAGTGCTGTCACGTGAGCCGGGCTGCGGCGCCGAGCTCCGCGCCGTCATGGTGGCCCCGATGTATGGCTGCCCGGGCGGCCGCCTGGCCCGGGCAGTGACGCGGGCGCTGGCGCTGGCCCTGGTGCTGGCCCTGCTGGTCGGGCTGTTCCTGAGCGGCCTGACCGGCGCGATCCCGACCCCGAGGGGCCAACGGGGACGGGGGATGCCGGTTCCGCCCGCCTCCCGCTGCCGCTCGCTGCTCCTGGACCCCGAGACGGGCCAGCTGCGCCTGGTGGATGGCCGCCACCCTGACGCCGTAGCCTGGGCCAACCTTACCAACGCCATCCGCGAGACCGGGTAAGGGTTGGCCGGATCTCGCGCGGGCCGGCCGGGGGAGGGAGTTGCGTGGGCGCCGGGCCTCGCCGGCCCCTAGGACCGGCCTCTTGCCGGTGATAGAGTCCCATCCTTGTCTCCTTGCGGGCCAGTTTCCCTCCTCTGAGGCTGCAGCGCCGTGGTTGGGTGGGGCCAGTGCAGCCTCCCTCAGCTCACCGGCGCCAGTCC
This sequence comes from Oryx dammah, assembly GCF_014754425.2. NCBI lineage: Eukaryota > Metazoa > Chordata > Mammalia > Artiodactyla > Bovidae > Oryx > Oryx dammah. Next base: position 60,455,835 of record NW_024070196.1, on the reverse strand, counting down.
TTTGCCTTCTGCCAGGGATGAGAGGACCTCTGTTTCCCTGGCGACACAGTAATCCCCACATAGGCCAGCACTTTCCTCCTCCAACCCCCGTCTCACTCCCAGGGACCGGAGGGATAGTACTCTCCAGGAGAAATTCTCACTTCCTTGGTTGTAGATTACCCTGTGGGTGCCAGCCCCACCTGCCTCCTTTCTGGAACCAGAGCAGCAGGACTGAGCTTGGATTCTAGGCCAGTCTGAAAACAGAGAGTCCCCGAATTCACAAAGACCCAGATGGTATCCTTGCTTGGCTTCTGCTCCCCGCTTCCCTCCTCTCTCCTGGTCCAGGGGAAAGTCGCTTGTCCAGATGCTTAGTATGGAGCCAAGGACTCTGTCTTTGGCAGTCACTGTCCTTGTCACTGGGCTCTGGGCTGTCATTCTGATGTCTGGCTCTTACCTAACTCCTCTGCCTGTCTGGGCTCTCATTTCCCCATCTTGTGGCTTGGAATTTGAGGATATGCTCTGCCTGGGAAGTTGGGCGGTGCCTTTCTCAGGCCTTGTACCAGGGCTTGTGCCCATTCATTCATTCACTCACTCACCTGGTGTGCTTGGCCATGGTGACACAGAGTTGAGGGGCCTCCCCATTCAGTGGGGGAAACTGTGAGGAGGGAAAATCCTGGAAGTGGGGAACATCTGCCTCCTAGGCTTGTCAGCATGGCCCAGGCCCAGGACCTAGGCTGTGTGGAGGGTCTTAGGGAACCCTGTGTGTCCCCTAGACCCTACCCACACTATCTCATCCTGGACTCATCCAGTTTGCTGGCATGCATTCATTCCTGCAGGTGTTGAGGAGACACAGGACACTGAGGACACCCCAGTTCTGGGGCTTAGTGGCACTTGGGAGGGTGTTAGATAGACAGATAGACCTGAGATTGTGGGAAGAGGTTTTACTGCAGACACAGGAGCTGAGTGGGGCTAATCTGGGAGGGGTCCCAGGGAGAGGAAGCTACAGGGTGGGCTGGCATCTACAAAGGAAACCAGAACTCTGTGAGATACGACTCTAGAATCTGGTGACCCAGTCTCTGCTGACTCATATATTTTTGGCTCTGCTTAGCAGAGCTAACTGGAGAAGGAAGGCAATGGCACCCCACTCCGGTACTCTTGCCTGGAAAATCCCATGGACGGAGGAGCCTGGTAGGCTGCAGTCTATGGGGTCGCTACGAGTCGGACATGACTGAGCAACTTCACTTTGACTTTTCACTTTCATGCATTAGAGAAAGAAATGGCAACCCACTCCAGTGTTCTTGCCTGGAGAATCCCAGGGATGGGGGAGCCTGGTGGGCTGCTGTGTATGGGATTGCACAGAGTTTGACACGATTGAAGCAACTTAGCAGCAGCAGAGCTAACGGAGAAGGCACCGGCACCCCACTCCAGTACTCTTGCCTGAAAAATCCCATGGATGGAGGAGCCTGGTAGGCTGTAGTCCATGGGGTCACAAAGAGTTGGACAGGACTGAGCGACTTCACTTTGACTTTTCACTTTCATGAACTGGAGAAGGAAATGGCAACCCACTCCAGTGTTCTTGCCTGGAGAATCCCAGGGACGGAGGAGCCTGGTAGGCTGCTGTCTATGGGGTAGCATTGATTTGGACACGACTGAAGTGACTTAGCAGCAGCAGAGCTAAGAGAGCATGACAGTCTTTGCCTGGATATCAGCTGGGAGAAGGCACAGTGTAAGGCTCAACATGGGAGAGGGGCTTTGGCCCCAGCAGTTCCCCACTGGGCTGCGTTGCTGTTACAGAAAACAGAAACGTGGGGAGAGGGCTCCCATGATTGGGCTGGATGGAAAGTTCTTCCAGGCTCAGCTCTGGTGCTGTGTGACTTGGGCAAATCACTTCACCTCTCTGAGCCTGTTTCCTCCCTTGAAGGTGGGGTTTGAAGGAAAATTCAGGGGGATCACAGAGTACCTCTCTTTATTTACTAAAGGAAGGAGTGAATGAAAGAGAAAAGAAATGGGTGTCTTCTCCTGTTTTACAGTTGGGGAAACTGAGAAGTGAACCCTGGTCTCTTCTACACTCCTTGCTCTCACTCCACTGATGCAGCATCTTTTCTGTCCCCTCTGCCCCTTTCTTTCTGGGTCTGACAGCATTTGGGACTATGATGGAGGGAAAATGGGGAAGCCCCCATTTTATAAGCTGGAAAACTGAAGCCCTCTGACACCCTCTTTTTTTTTGGTGGGGGGGCCTGTGCTCTGCAGCTTGTCGAATCTCAGTTCCTGGACCAAGGATTGAATCCAGGCTGTGGAAGTGAAAGCACCGAATCTTAACCACTAGACCATGAGGGAATTCCTCCCAAAGACACTCTCTTGAGAACTCAGGAGTGAGATGTAAGAAAGACAGCTGGGTATCCTCTTTACGAAGCACCGGAACCTCTGATCTGGGGTTGACTGACTTGTCTCAATTTTTGGAGAGTGGAAATCATGATTTGACTCTTCTGTTCGCCTAGAACTGACATCTTTCCCTCCTCTCTGTCCCTGAGTTTTCACTAGATCCTGGAATTTTCAGGATAACTTACGTGGTCCCTTCACCCATAATCTCTCCTCTTTCGGTTGTGCTGTATCTGACTGGACTGACAGTCCCCATGAAGCCTGAAACATTTAGGACTTGACACTTGGCGGATCAGAGATGCCCCCAGAGGCAGCGCCTGCCCCAGCCTAGCTCTGGCCTTGGTCCTGGGGAAGCTGACCCCTCCAACCTTACCTTTTCTGACCTGATCCCCCCCAACCAGCTGTTTGATCTAAATTGCCTTCAAGTTGAGAGAGGAAGTAAATACCAATAAGAGGGAATTAACCTAATAGGAAGCTGGGAAACAACCCAAATCTACCACCCAACAAGCAGAAACACAGCCCAGTAAAATGGCTAATTATCACCCAACTCTTTAAAAAAAATCTTTATTGAAGTATAGTTGATTTACAATGTTGTGTTAGTTTTAAGTATATAGCAAATTGAATCCATTATACATATACATATATCCACTCTTTTTTTTTTTCTTAAGATTCTTTTCCCATATAGGCCTTTAAAGAGTATTGAATAGAGTTCCTTGTGTTCTACAGCGGGTTCTTATTAGTTATCCAACTGTTTCTGTGAAAAGTCACAAAAGATCAACTTACCCCATCGTAAATGGAAAAGGAGTGATAACCACAGATAAGGCAGTACATCCCACATAGTAGAGGACGTCCAGGGCACACTATATGCTGAAACGGCAGTGATGGGGAAGGGAGATTTGTGACATGCTCGTGTCCCGGGCTTCCCTGGTAGCTCAGTGGTAAAGAATCCATCTGCCAATGCCGGAGACATGGGTTCAATCCCTGGGTTGGGAAGGTCCCCTGGAGGAGGAAATGACAACCCACTCCAGTATTCTTGCCTGGGAAATCATGGACAGAAGAGCCTGGTGGGGTACAGTCCATGGGGTTGCAAAAGAGTCAGACACGACTGGGCAACTGAGCGTGCACACATGCTCATTTCACAAGAATGGTCTGGCTCTTCTCAAATGTGGCCTCTTCATTAAACCCTGGCGTCATCTCAGACGTATTTGTTGCCCTGACATAAAATCACAGTGTGGGCCATAGACTTTCCAGAAAAAAAAAAAAATTGAGGAAATAGATGCAGTGCAGCTGACTTTTATTTTTGTCAAGCAAGTGCATTAGAAACAAACCAGAACAATATTTATCGATCTCTTCCCTTTTCATCTTCTAAAGTGATCAGCTATTTTAGAACCAGACAAGCAGGAAGGCCATGGTCTCTGAATCAAGAATAGTCTAATGGGAACATTTTTCTTTAGAAACACTCTCTTCTCAGTAGTTTGTTTTTTGTTGTTATTGTTGTTGTGTTTTTGTGTTTTTGTCCAGGAACTGGGATAGTATCTCAAACTTGTCAGCCAGCATGGCATTGAGAGATTCCAGAAGTCATTTGCTAATGTCCAAACCTTCACATTTTACAGATGGGAAAACTGAGGCTGAAAAAGTATGAAGGTTTGGTTTGCAGCAAGGTTTCAGGTTTAACAGCAGAGAGATCTAGGTTCAGATCTCTACCTGGACACTTACTACAGGTGATCAGCAGCAGCTGACTCACTTTTGTGGTGAGAATGGTGACAGCCTTGCAAGGTTCTGGAAAAGAGTCATTTGATAAGGGCTTAGGGCCTGAAGCAACAGAGGGATCCTCAGAGATCAGCGTCAGGGGCTTCAGCACCGAAATCCTCTCGGAATGAGGGTCTTTCCAAGGTGTTCTGGAAAGATAGGCTGAGACCCACCTGACCAGGTTTTTTGAGGACTCCAGTGAAGTAAATAAACTTCACCATCCAAATGGAATCACCCCGGTTGCCCTTTGGAATAAGGCAGCCCAGGGAGGAATGCAGGAGGCACTATCTTGAACAAGGCACTGTCTCGACTCATTCCTTATTTACAGTACCATGGCCTCGCCGGGAGTGGATTATTACTGTCCACTCATTCTTTTCCTTTTCATCCAGCTTGAAAGAGTCACGCTGCATTCGTTTATATTTTTGTACTTAATTATTAGGTTAATAGTTAATAGTACTTAACTGTTCTGGGCTTCCCAGGTGGCGCTAGTGGTAAGGAATCCACCTGCCAATGCAGGAGATGCAAGAGATGTGGGTTTGATCCCTGGGCTGGGAAGATCCCCTGGAGAAGGAAATGGCAACCGGTTCCAGTATTGCCTGTAAAATCCTATGGAGAGGGGTGCCTGGTGGGACTAGAGTCCATGGGGTTGCAAACAGTTGGACATGACTGAGCACACACTTAACTATTCATGGTAAAAAAAATTCTAGCAGTTTAGAAAGGTGAGATGGGATGTGGAAGATAAACCGTGCCCCCATTCTTTCTTTTTATATATAAAACCACTGTGAGTTCTTTCTTCCAGAATTGTCTGTGCCTAACAGGCCTAAACATATATACATACATGTGTGTGTACTGGTGTGTGTCTCTGTGTGTGTATAACATGTGTGTGTACTGGTGTGTGTCTCTGTGTAACGTGTGTGTGTAATGTGTGTGTGTACCGGTGTGTGTCTCTCTGTGTGTGTAACATGTGTATGTGTACTAGTGTGTGTCTCTCTGTGTGTGTAACGTGTGTGTACTGGTGTGTCTCTGTGTGTGTAACATGTGTGTGTACTGGTGTGTGTCTCTCAGTGTGTGTAACGTGTGTGTGTACTGGTGTGTGTCTCTGTGTGTGTGTAATGTGTATATGTACTGGTATGTCTCTCTGTGTGTGTAACATGTGTGTCTCTCTCTCTGTGTGTAACATGTGTGTGTACTGGCATGTGTCTCTGTGTGTGTGTAACGTGTGTACTGGTGTGTACTGGTGTGTGTCTCTGTGTGTGTGTAACGTGTGTGTGTGTACTGGTGTGTGTCTCTCTGTGTGTGTAACATGTATATGTACTGGTGTGTCTCTGTGTGTGTAACGTGTGTGTCTCTCTCTGTAACGTGTGTGTACTGGCATGTGTCTCTGTGTGTGTGTAACGTGTGTGTACTGGTGTGTGTCTCTGTGTGTAACGTGTGTGTACTGGTGTGTGTCTCTGTGTGTGTGTGTGTACTGGTGTGTCTCTGTGTAACATGTGTATGTGTACTGGTGTGTGTCTCTGTGTGTGTGTCTCTCTGTGTGTGTAACGTGTGTGTGTACTGGTGTGTGTCTGTGTGTA
>NW_024070196.1:60316127-60450054 GCF_014754425.2 Oryx dammah | reverse complement strand
CTGTGTGTGTAACGTGTGTATACTGGTGTGTCTCTGTGTGTGTGTGTGTAACGTGTGTACTGGTGTGTCTCTGTGTAACGTGTGTGTGCTGGTGTGTGTGTCTGTCTGTAACGTGTGTGTACTGGTGTGTGTCTCTGTGTTTGTAATGTGTGTGTACTGGTGTCTGTGTGTGTGTGTGTAATGTGTGTGTACTGGTGTGTCTCTCTATGTGTGTAACATGTGTGTGTACTGGTGTGTGTGTCTCTCTGTGTGTGTGTATACTGGTGTGTCTCTGTGTGTGTGTGTAACATGTGTGTACTGGTGTGTCTCTGTGTAATGTGTGTGTGCTGGTGTGTGTCTCTCTGTGTGTAATGTGTGTGTGCTGGTGTGTGTCTCTCTGTGTTTGTAATGTGTGTGTACTGGTGTCTCTGTGTGTGTGTGTACTGGTGTGTGTCTCTGTGTGTGTAACGTGTGTGTACTGGTGTGTGTCTGTGTGTAACGTGTGTATACTGGTGTGTCTCTCTCTGTGTGTGTGTAACATGTGTGTACTGGTGTGTCTCTGTGTAACGTGTGTGTGCTGGTGTGTGTCTGTGTGTAACGTGTGTGTGCTGGTGTGTGTCTCTGTGTGTTTGTAACGTGTGTGTACTGGTGTGTGTCTCTGTGTGTGTAACATCTGTGTGTACTGGTGTCTCTCTGTGTGTGTAATGCTTTCGAGCATGAGGTAATCCTGAATCTACCATTTGTCCTTTTCTAATCCTGTTTTTTTTTTTTTTTGGAGGAAAAAAAAAAAACCTAGTGTCTGACACCTCCTTACACACAGCAGCCTGTCACGAGGTTCCCTACGCCCACTGCATCTATCGGTAGGTTATTGTGTTAGTCCCGTAACACCAGATGTTTCGAGAAGGTCCAGGTTTCTCCAGCTCTACTCAGAAATGCCAGGGATTTCCCTAGTGGTCCAGTGGTTAAGACTCTGAGCTTCTACTGCAGAGGGCACGGGTTCTATCCCTGATTGGGGAACTAAGATCCTGCAAGCCAAGCAGTACAGCCAGAAAAAAAAAAGGTTGCTGTGAACAAGGACCCTCCTACGCCTCCATAAGGGCTGTGAGAGTCCGAGTCACAGGGTGAGTTCTCAGCCACTGCCTGAGTCCGCGGACTCGGCACCATGGCCTTAACTGAGCCTGCTCCCCCCGCCAGAGAGCTTTTAAGGAGGGGCTCTCTGGAGGAAGGCCACTGATCTTTCAGTTATCACCAAGACTTAGCATCTGAACAGCTTTTTTGGTTTTAGGTAATTTGTATGCATTCTTTTTTGATTCCCTGTGATTTTGTGGGGGGGGCGGGAGTGCTCATAAGTAAATCTACATACTGGGCTCTGTTTGAAATTTCTTCCCACCACCAAATCTACTGGAGTTCTCTTCTGGCACCTGCCATGACAACCCTCTGAAGTGGGAGTCACTTTGCCCATTTTACAGGTGAGAAAACCGAGGCCCAGAGAGGGCAATTTGCCCAAAGGTATACAGTCAGTAACAGACAGACCTGGGGATTCAAAGTCACCCTGAGGGAGCCACAAGCCCAGGCTCTCTTTGTTTTCTGCTCTCCTTGAAATTTAAGACCTTTCTTCTAGGCTCTTGTGTTTTCCTGTCCTTATCTGTGATTCTATGTGAGCCATGACCTGGAAGTTCATGGCTCTCATATTCCTTTGGTAAGAACTAACCCCTTCACCTTTAAGGACTAAACAGTTGCCCATAAAACTCAGTTAAGTTAGAGGCTCAGAGCATATGCTCTGCGCTGCTAGTCTCAGCTCCTTCACTTACTTGCTGTGTGACTTTGGGCAAGTGGCTTCACCTCTCTGAGCCTCGGGTCCCACAGCTGTACATGTTGGAAGAATTTAGAGTGAGAAGTAAACATGTGATGTGCTTAGCACTGGGAGTTGTTATCCACTGTGTCGGAGCCCCATCATACGTCCCCACAGCTCCATTTGATCTTGCGGCTCAATTTATTTGCTTTGGAACTTCCAGAGCTTGCCCTTCTTTCTTTTACTTTCCCTCTCCTCCCTCTGACCCCCTTCTTCCTGCAAGCCCCTACTTAAACTTCAAAACCCAGAGCAACTATCACCTCTTCTGAGAAGCCTTCCTAGATTTTACTCAGTAGCAGCAGGAGTGTACCTCCTCAGGGGATCCTTTTCTCGTCACAGCAGTTGCATTCATTCTCGTATGCCCTTTGTGTCCAGCTCCCATAGGTGCTCCCAGAAGCTTGATTGGCAAAACTTTGGGGTGTGAGTGTTCGATAGTCATTATCTCTGCTGTATCTTCTCTAGGGCAGAGCTGTTCTTGTCCTGGAGCTTTTTGGTGGCTTTGTAGCCAACTCTCCATGGGACAGCCCTGGCTCAGCCTGGCTCTCCTGTCATGCAACTTCAGGGTTTCACCAGTGTCTTCTGTCACCCTCATTTTCTTAAATTACCTTCACAAGTGTTTTCCTTAGTTACAGAAGTCACCTGGGTGAATATTTCTCTGTCCTTGGAGCAAGGATGAAATCCAGAACCATAAAGGAAAGATAGGACAAAGCTGAAAACCACTCCATTTCAAAAAAAGAAAAAAAAAGAAAAAACCTATTAAAATACAGGCATTTTCCATATCAGTGACAAGCCAGTGGGCTAATATGTATAGAGAGAATTTCACCAAATGAGATGTCCACACGCTGCAACTAGAGAAAGCCCACCACAGCAACGAGACCCAGCGATGCCAAAAATAAATAAATAAATGAATTTTAAAAATTAAAAAAAAAGATATGGAAATGACTAGAACAGTGCCTGGCGCAGAGGAAACCCTCACTAGGGAGCAGCTGGTATTATGGGGGCGGGGCGGGAAGCAAGGGTTAGTACAGCTCTGTTTGTCATCATCTGTTAAAAATAAAAGTCCATGTATCCTTTGACCCAGCAGTTCTGTTTTTAGGGACTCAGCCTGAGACGTGCATGGAGGCAGACCGACAGACGTCCATGTGAATGGCAGTTCGCCATTGAGTTGTTATCTGTGGTTTAAATCTGCAGACAGCCGCAAGCCGAGCTGAGCGCCCCTTTCACGCTCACCCCCTCACTGACCAGGTGTCCCCCTCTCCTACCTCTGCAGGTGGGCCTTTCTGGAGCTGCACACGAACGGCCGCTTCAATGACAGCCTGCAGGCCTACGCCGCGGGCGTGGTGGAGGCAGCTGTGTCCGAGGAGGTAAGGGCCTGGTCGGTCGGGGAACCTGGGACTCCCCCCACCCAGCAAGCGTGTTCCCTAGAGAGCTTCGGAGGGGTCTGAGATGTGTGTAGGGGGCTCTCCCCAACTCCCAACCTTCCATCCAGTTGGGAAGAAAAGGCTCACCTGTTTTTGTTAAACATTTACCCTGGGTACTCCTTGACACATGTGAAAACACAACGCGTTTCCAAGTTACAAAGCTTAATAATAAAATAAACGCCCAAACTAAACCCTAGAATGTTGCTGCTGCTGCTGCTGCTGCTAAGTCGCTTCAGTTGTGTCTGACTCTGTGCGACCCCATAGATGGCAGCCCACCGGGCTCCCCTGTCCCTGGGATTCTCCAGGGAAGAACACTGGAGTGGGTTGCCGTTTCGTTCTCCAGTGCATGAAAGTGAAAAGTGAAAGTGAAGTCACTCAGTCGTGTCCGACTCTTCATGATCCTATGGACTGCAGCCTACCAGGCTCCTCCATCCATGGGATTTTCCAGGCAAGAGTACTGGAGTGGGGTGCCATTGCCTTCTCTGCCCTGGAATGTTACTAATATTAATTGAAATCCCCTTCTCAACACCATTCCCCTGCCTCCCCTGGCCCAGAGACACGCACCAAGTACACGGGGCGGCTGCCATTCCCATTCCGTTTCATTCCTTCCTCAATTTTTATTGAGATAGAATTCACATGCCATAAAATTCACCATGTTGAAATGTGTACACTCCAGTGGTTTTTACTATATTCATCAGGTTACACGACCACCACCACTATCTAATTCCAGAACATTTTCATCACCCCAGGAAGAAACCCCATACCCGTAGCAGTCACTTTCCTTTCCACCCTTTCACCCAGCCCCTGGCAACCGCTAATCTGCTTTCTGTCTGTACGGATTGGCTTATTCTGGACAATTCCTATGAGAGAAATCATACAGTATGTGGCCTTGTGTGACTGGCTTCTTTCACTTGTTTTCAAGTCCTCCATGTTTTAGTGTGTGTTAGAACTTTATTCCTTTTTATGGCTGAATAATATCGCATCTTAGGGATGGACAGTTTTATTTATCCATTCATCAGTGAGTGGAACGAGTTATTTCCACTCCCTTCCTTGGGTTAAACTGGCTTTACTACATTTGATGAAACTGTAAACAAGCTTTTGTGTTACTTTAACTGCCTTGGGGCTGTTTAAAAGTGGTAGTCACACCTTTCAGAAGGCATTGGGAATGGGTGAGGCTGTGGTGTGCCAGCCATGCTCCCACGGGGTGTGTGGGGATGTGACCCCCCTGCTGGACAATAAGTCGGCGTTGGCTTGTAGCGTTGAATGCTCATGTCCTGCTCATGTCCCTTAGGACCCAGTGGCCCCCTCCTCAGGCGTGTACCCTAGAGGTGACCCGAGGATGCGCGTGCGGGGTTCAGAGCAGCCTCCGAGGCGGGAACACTCAAATGCCACCCGCAGGTAGCCCCCGGGCAACCGGCTTTCGGTACCAAACACAGTGCAGGATGACAGAGCCGTGAAAATGAACACGCAGCGTGCTGGGTCTGAGACGCATAGTGGTGAGGGGTCAGAGCATGTCACAGGAGACGGGGTATGGCCCGACAGCCTTCTGTAAACTCCCTCTCCTCTTTCTGACCCCCAGTTGCAGTTGAGGTGCCCTCCTGGGACCTCGATGTCTGGTGTCTGGGGAGAGGTCAGACACTGGGTTAGGCCCTCGTGGTTTGGGGTGCCCAGTGGTAAATGAGGCACGATTCCTCCTCTCATGGTCCTCATAGCCTGAGCCAGGAACACGGAGGCAAGGCCCAAAGTGGTTCTCATGTGAGGAACCCCAGACAAACATGCTAGGCTCTTTGCCTACGTTATCTCCCTGAGCTTGCACACCAGCCCCCAAGGGAGGCTCTGGATCAGCTGGGGTGGTGGAGGCCACTGGGGTCATGTGGGCTTTGGTCCTCCAGCCCAGCCCAGGCTAGTTCATGTGGCAGTGGAGGGCAGGGAACTGGCACGAGATTCTCTTGCCAAGTTCACGGTTGTGTCCTCAGTGAGGCAGGACATAGTAGGTGCTCAACAAAATTGGTCATTGACTGACTAACCACATGTATAGATTGCGGTGAGGGCGGGGGTCCTCAGTAGCAAAAGAGGTCATCTAGGACAGATGGTGAATGCTGAAGGCTTTCAGAAGAGGGAGGCGGCCAGGGGCATTGGGCCCTGTTGGGAGGGAGTAAGAGCTGGCTGGGTGAGAAGGGCCCTGGGGGACAGAAGCCGGCATGGGCAAAGGTGCAAGGGTGTCCCCACCAGGGCTTCTGGACTCTCTGGAGACCTGGATGGGAGTGGGGGCTCTGAGCCCGAGTTGGGGCCAGGGGGTCCTCAGGGAAGAGAGCAGCCCTGCTGCCCCACCCCTGCCCTCGCCCACCTCACCCCACCCACCCCCGCCCCGCTGCCCCCAGCTCATCTACATGTACTGGATGAACACGGTGGTGAATTACTGCGGCCCCTTCGAGTATGAAGTCGGTTACTGCGAGAGGCTCAAGAACTTCCTAGAGGCCAACCTGGAGTGGATGCAGAAGGAGATGGAGCTGAACAATGGCTCTGCTTACTGGCACCAGGTGGGCGCAGCCCCCATGCTCAGAGGGCTGGGGCGGCAGGTTGGGTCAGCTTCAGGGACCTGCTGCCACTGCAGCTGCCCCTGTTCCACTGGCCAACCTGTCTCCCACTCCTGTCAGCCAGCCCTGTCTTCCTCCCGCCATCACCCACCCACCCACCCACCCACCCATCTGCCTGCCCATCTGTCTCCCCGTCCATTCTCACATCTCTCCAATCTTCCCTCCCTCTATGTCCACCCTTCCCTTTCTGCCTCCTACACATCCATCTCTCCACCCACCCACCCACCTCTCCACCCACCCACCCACCCACCTCTCCACTCACCCATCCTTCCATCTGTCCATCCATTTACCCATCCATGCATCTGGTTTTGCCCACCCAGCTCATTTGTCCACCCTCTACAAGCTTGTCCATCTTTCACTCTCTTCTTATTCATCCATCTGTTACCTACCTGCCCATCTTAGCCTGGTCGTCAAGATCTTCTGTCCACCCACCTTGTTGCTATATCCTGTTTGGTTACCTGTCACGGTTCATCATCTGCCTGTCTGTCCATCTGCCCTCCCTTCTACCTGTCTAGCCATCTTGCTGACTGACCACCTTCCCTGCTTCATTCCTCATCTTTCTGATCAAAGCCTCGGCACACATCTGTCTGTCCATCTGTTGGTCCATCCCCTCTGCTCTGTCTCGACTCTTCATAAATCTCACCAGGGGCTGCCCTGTTGTTCCAGGGTGATACCGCACCCCATAATGTGGCCTCAGAAGCCCCCGGCACCCTCTCCCTCCCCAGCCTCATCGCCTGTCGTCCTTGATCTGTGCTCCGGCCTCTGGCCTCCTCCCAGTTCCATGAACACGATGGTCTACCTCTTGCCTTGGGGCTTTAGAAAGTGCTGTTCCTTCTGCCTGGAACACTCTTCTTCCTCCTCCTCTGTCTGGCGCCCCCCACCACTCCTCACGGCCGCCTGCCCTCTCTGCACTTCCTGGTAGCACTCTTACAAGGCATTCAGTGCCTGTCTCCAACAAGACTCGGGCCCCATGAGGACAGGCAAGGACCACATCGGTTTTGTCTGCTGTGCGGGCCCTAGTACCTAGCCCAGGGGCTGGCGTGTCGTCGGGGCTTTATAAGTGAAGGTGTGCTGCGTGTTGACAGCTGAGGGAATGAATCCATCCTGTTCTGTCCATCTACTTCAGCACCTGCCTGAGCGTCTGTCCTTCTCTCCACTCTCCTGTCCATCTAGATGATTGCCTTTCTCTCCGTCCTCTTGTTTACCTCAGCAGCCACCATCCGTCTATCAGTCCTGCCCGTCCATCCATCTGTCCTTTTGTCCATCTGTCTTACAGATGCTTGCTAAGTGCCTGGTGTATGTCCAGCCCAGGCCAAGGCCCCATGGGGGACCCAGTGATGTACTCCGTGGTTACAGGACAATGGCAGTGACTGGGGAGAAGTCAGCCACATGAGACCAGTGCCCTGAGCCAGCAGCATAGCCAGTAACGAAACTCAGAACAGGGAGCAGTCCACAGTGGGCCAGGGCAGGCTGGGAGGCTTCCTGGAGGAGGTGGCTTTGAGCTGGGCCCTTATGGGGGGTGATTTGGGGTTGGCACAGAATGGAGACATGCAGTTAGGTGATGGCAGGAGGGTGCTTAGCTTGGAGGGGTGGCTGTGGTTAACCATTGCAGGAGAAGGTGTGAGCCTGGGGGAGAGGCCTCACCCTCCCTCTGCCCCCGCCCCTTTCCCCCCACCAGGTGCGGCTGACCCTCCTGCAGCTGAAGGGCCTGGAGGACAGCTATGAAGGCAGTGTGGCCTTTCCAACTGGGAAGTTCACCGTCAAACCCTTGGGGTTCCTGTAAGTGCCACCCCCAGAGTGCATAGGACAGGGGAGAGGGCTATGCACCTTGCAGTCAGACTGGCCTGGGTTCCAGTACCAGTCCTGCCACTTCCTGGCTACGTGGCCTCGGACCGGTTGCCAGATCTCCCAGTGCCTCAGCTTCCTCCTCTGTGAAATGGGTACACAATGCAGGTGTGGTAGCCCTCCAGCACCCTGGCCCTCCACAGCCTGTTGCAGATCTCTGGGGACCTTGAAGACTTAGAGGTGGCCCTGAATAAGAGCAAGACCAACCATGCTATGGGCTCTGGCTCCTGTTCTGCCCTCATCAAACTGCTGCCTGGCCAGAGTGACCTCCTGGTCGCCCACAACACCTGGCACTCCTACCAGTACATGCTGCGCGTCATGAAGAAGTACTGGTTCCAGTTCAGAGAAGGGCCCCAAGGTGGGTAGACGTGGGTGGATCTCTGTGTGTGGGCATGTCTGTCGGTACACAGTGTGCACAGGGCCAGGAGGTGTGGGTCTTGGCCCTATATACACTGGGGTCACTGTAAGGCTACGCTAAGAGTTCATGTTATTGTTAACTTGTTTATTTCCTTTTAATTTTTATCTCACAAAGTGTATCATCAGCAAGATACTGCTGCATAACAAATCACCCCAAATTTAAAACAAAGGCTTAAAATAGCCATTTTTTTTTACTCACAATGTCTGTGGGTGTCTGTGGGTCAACTGCGTGGTTTTGTTATTCTGAACCAAGCCTCCTGACCTTGGCCAGGCTCACCAGGGCTTCTGTATTCAGCTGGGGTGGGCTGGCTGACCTAGGATGGCCTCATCTGCATGTCTGGGGGTTGCTGTCAGCTGGGATGACGTGACGGCTGGGCTACATGGGCATTCGTCCTCCCACAGGCTAGCTCAGGCTTGTTCCAGTGACATCTGGGCGGGAAAGTGTGGAAGGCCTCTTGAGGGCGCACTGAAACTGGCACAGTATTCTGGTGCACAAAGCAAGTCAAGTGACCAGTTCAGGTTCAAGAAGTGGGGAAATAGGGACTTCCCTGGTGGTCCAGTGGTTAGACTTCACCTTCCAATGCAGGGGATGAGGGTTTGATCCCTGGTCGGGCAGCTGAGATCCCACATGCCTGGAGGCCACAAAACCAGAACATAAACAGCAGAAGTAGTATTGTAACAAATTCAGTGTAGACTTGAGAAATGATCTACATCAAAAAGCAATCTTAAAAAAAACAGCAACCTACATAAGTCATACACGCATGTTATAGAAAACTGGAAAACACGGCAAAGCAATACACACACAGTAGAAGTCATTGGAACACTCCGCAGCCCACAGGGGATCATTTCTGTGAAGATTTAGTTACTTTGTTTTCCTGGACTTTTAAATAAAATGTACCTCATCGTTCCATTTGTTTAAACATTTTTTAATACTAGTAATGTGTCAGTGCGATCTCACTGCCACAAATTCCAGCACTAGAGATGGAGAAATACATCTCCCTTGATGCCCTCCTCCCATATTCCAGACCTCTCCTAAGAGGACAGCGCTGATGCCATTATGGTTTGGATCCATCTAGATTTGGGGGGATGCATTTATATGTGTGCATCTATGGACCTCCTAAAAATTAATAGACTTGAGCCTGTCCTGGGGGTCCAATGGCTAAGACTCTGTGCTCCCAGTGCAGGGGGCCCGGGTTCGATCCCTGGTGGGGGAACTAGGTCTTATTTACATACCACAGTAGGGAGACGTTGATCAGAGAGGACCAGCTCCCGGTTAGAAGACAGGTAAGATTTTTAAAGTTTCCTTCCCCTGAAGCACACCGTGGTGACTGTGGTTAACAACACAGTATTGTATACTTGAAACCTGCGAAGACAGCAGACCTTAAGTGTTTTCACCACACACACAACAAGGGTAGTGAAGTGATGCACGTGTAAATTAGGTGATGGTGGCCATCCTTTCACGGTGTCTACATCTATCCCAACATCACCGAGTGCAACCTTAAGCACAATTTTTATTTGTCCTTGGTGAAGCAGGGGGTAACCACCCCCCCCAAAAAAAAAACACAGAGTGTGTACTCTGAGACTTCTGGGTATTTGCTCTCTGAATTATCTTTTTTTGCAGTAGATTTTTGCAATAAAAAAGGAAAGCCAAAAAAGGTATAATAATTAAAAAAATATGTATCCATTTTGCTACAAGCTTTTATACCAATGGCCTGGTTTGCTAACTCTCAGAAAGAATGGAGTAGGGGGCTTCCTCTGATGCCCCCGAGTCTTGTTATGTGGCGGTGCGGGGGTCCCCATATGGTCTTGTCTGACCAGCCCCCACACCACCCCCTCTCGGGCTCACTCTCGCCCTTGCAGCAGAATCTGCCCGGGCTCCTGGCAACAAGGTGATCTTCTCATCCTACCCTGGTACCATTTTCTCCTGTGATGACTTCTACATCCTTGGCAGTGGGCTGGTGAGTCATCTTCTGTGTTACCTTTCTCCTCCCCTGGGCAGCTTCTCACCTGGCAGCTCGTGTGCAGCAGGTGGACAGCCCCCACCCCCAACCCCGGGATGAGTCCATCCTCCACCAGGGGGTGCTCTCAGAAAATGGAGATCCAGGCCCCAGACTCTGCGGTTGACGGGGACCTCTGCATTGTCACCCAGCTCTTGGGAAATTGTTGGTCTGGGCCCTTTAAAAATATCCTCTGCCCCAGTGACCTTGTTTTGTGTTTACATATTTAGGAAAAACCATTTCTCTCTCCACTGTGACTCTGCTCTTTCTTGTTCTGCTTTTCCTCTTGTTTTTCACAAAGCCCCCTCTAAACCTGGCTGGGTTCTCTGCATAAGTGTTGTTTATTCCAGTGTGTTGTTTTTATCCGTTTTCCTGGCTGGGTGCCAGACTCTCAGAAATCTGTTCCTGGCACCCCTGGTGGATTTCAGCAAGCCCTGTGGTCACCAGGGCAACACTGCAGAGGAGGAAAAAACATCCCTTAAAAAACAGACTAGATGCAGCAGGCACCAGTTCCTGGGGAGGGGGATGGAAGCCCTTTTTTGTTTCTATTAGTCTATGAGAGGAGCAGGGCATTTAGTCCCCTTAGATGTGGGAACAAGCCTGAGAGGGGCCAGGCAGTGGGTGAGGGGGCCCCCTTCCTGCGGTCTGGGGTTGGGAAAGCAGAAGTGAAGCCTGGGGAAGGACGGTGGATCCTTGCAGGATTGATCCTGGTTTGATTCTGTTACCTGGAAAGTGTCCAAATGGGAAATTTACCTTCTATTGGGGTTCTTAACTGTTTCTGTGCCACGGGCTCCTTTGGCCATCTGGGGAGCTGTTGAACCCCTTCTTAGAATAATAGTTTTAAATGCATAAACCAATATACAGGGTTATAAAGGAGACCAATTACATTGTCAGGCGTTTATTGAAATAGTATTTAAGTAAGCTTTTAATATACAGGCGTACCTTGTTTTATTGCACTCTGCAGATACTGTGATTTTTACAAATTGAAGGTTTTTAACAACCCTGCAAGTCTATCAACACCATTTTCCCACCAGCATTCGTTCATTTTGTATCTCTGTGTCACATTTTGGTAGTTCTCGCAATATTTTTCATTTTTTCATTATTATTGTATTCGTTACAGTGATCTGTGATCAGTGATCTTTAATACGACTATTGTAATCATTTTTTTTTGTTTTGTATTGTTTTTATCTTTTCTATTTTAAAATTAAGATATGTACATTGTTTTTTAAGATAATACTGTTGCACATTTATACTAGACTATAGATCAGATAGTATAGATTAGATAGCATTTGTTCAGTTTGTACCTCTGTGTCACATTTTGGTAATCCTTGCAACATTTTTATTTTTTTCACTATTATTATTTTCATTGCAGTGATCTATGATCAGTGATCTTCAATGTGACCGTTGTAATCAGTTTGGTATTTTTTTTGTTTCAATTTTTAAATTAGGGTATGCACATTGTTTTTTAAGACATAATACTATTGCACATTTATAGTAGATTTATAGTAGATTGCACACTTAGAGTAAATTATATAGATTATAGTATAGTGGAAAGGCTTCCCAGGTGGCTCAGTGGTAAAGAATCCACTTGCCAATGCAGGAGACACGAGCTCAATCCCTGGGTCAGGAAGATCCTCTGGAGAAGGGCATGGTAACCCACTCCAGTATCCTTACCTGGACAGAGGAGCCTGGCAGGCTGCAGTCCATGGGGTCACAAAGAGTTGGATTTGACTGAGCAACTGAGCGTGCACACATACACACACACACACACACACGCAGACACACACACACACACACACACACACACACACACACACACACACACATGGTAGGGTGGAAACAACTTCTTTATGAGCTGGGAAATAAAAATTCATGTGACTTGCTTCCTTTCGATATTCGCTTCCTTATGGTGGTCTGAGACAGAGCCTGCAGTGTCTCTGGGGTCTGCCGGTAGGTGCTGCTTTATTAGCATGTTAAATAAGAAACTGGTTGCAGGTGGGCCACCTGCCGTAATTTGGAAGGCACAAGGAGCATAAACGATCTGAGTTGTGTACAGTCCTGTTGCATGGTGGGAAAACATCCATGACATCTGTTGGTGACCGTCTCAAGTACTGCTAATAACATTGGCGTGTCACCCACGTTAGCAGTGGAAGATGCTGCGTTTCAGTTTGATGGTAGTGCAAATAAAGGTGTTCTGATTCCGCACCCACGTCTGTAGACTCCCTAAATACTGCTTCTGAGGCCGGCTTTTTTTTTTAAAGAAAAAGACTAGCCAACAGTTCGGAGCCACGAATGGTGCAACAGCGCTGCCGCTAAGTGGCGGCATGCCCCAGCGGTGAGTCAGGTGACCCTTCAGTGCAGGGGCCCCGGTCTCTCCCACAGGTGACCCTGGAGACCACCATCGGCAACAGGAACCCGGCCCTGTGGAAGTACGTGCAGCCCAAGGGCTGCGTGCTGGAGTGGATGCGCAACGTTGTGGCCAATCGCCTGGCCTTGGACGGGGACTCCTGGGCCGACATCTTCAAGAGGTTCAACAGTGGCACGTGAGTGGGCACCGTGGCTCCCCCACCCCACCTCCCTACTAGAACTCAGGACCCCGGGGGCACCTGACATGGCACCAGGGCCACACACCCCACCCTCTTTGCAGAGTCCTCTTGTTTCATATGTGAGGAAATGGAGGCATGGGGAAGGAAAGGGTTTACCTCTCTCTCCCAGGCTCCTCCACCTGGGGAAGGCTCCCAGAGAAAGGCCAGGAGGAAACGTGGAACTTGAGAGCTCTGGGGATAGTGGGGAGGGCCGTCCGAGGAGGTGGACATGGGTGGATGGGGACCCTGTGAGCCAGAGACACCAGAACTGGATTGGACAGGGTCTTAGGATGTTGGGCAGAAGAATCAACCTTTGTTCCAATAAGTACTAGGGAGCCACAGACTCCTCTGGAGAAGGTAAGCAGCATGATGAGAGGAGAGCGTGAGAACAGCTGGGCGAGCCACAGTGTCCAGGTGATGGTTGAATGGCCGGACACGCCCAGAGCACCCTGGCTGCGTGATTCCTGGCTGTGTGTGGCCCGCAGCAGGTGGCTGGGGCAGCAGCCCCGG
The DNA here is from genome assembly GCF_014754425.2 of Oryx dammah. NCBI lineage: Eukaryota > Metazoa > Chordata > Mammalia > Artiodactyla > Bovidae > Oryx > Oryx dammah. Next base: position 60,436,851 of record NW_024070196.1, on the reverse strand, counting down.
GTCTGTTCAGCTCTCCCTCCTGGGGTCTGGCAGGTACAACAACCAGTGGATGATCGTGGACTACAAGGCATTCGTCCCCGGCGGGCCCAGCCCTGGGAGAAGGGTGCTCACTGTCCTGGAGCAGATCCCGTGAGTACCCAGAAAGGGGCAGGGCACCCCAGCAGAGGGAGCCACCTTGGCGGAGGCCTGGAGGCCGCTGAAACTGTGTGTGGGAGGGGAGACCTCAGGAAGGTGAGCCTGGAGGAGAAGGCAGCCGCAGATTGGGCTCAAGATTTGGGACATAATCTACCCGCGGGCAGTGGGGAGCTTTCGGGTGTCCTTGAGCACGGCAGTGCCTGCGGGAGCCCTCTCTCTCACCACTTGCACCCTGTCTCTCTTCCTGGTTGCAGGGGCATGGTGGTGGTGGCTGACAGGACCTCGGAGCTCTACCAGAAGACCTACTGGGCCAGCTACAACATCCCGTATGTCCTGCTTCCTGTATTCCCCTCCCTTTTCTCAGCTCTCCATGCAGAGGAGGGGTCCTTCCCTGGTGATTCTTTTGTTCCACCAAGCAACCCACCCTAGGACTTCCCTGGCGATTCAGTGGGTTAAGACTCCATGCTTCTACTGTGGGGGGTGTGGGTTCAGTCCCCCGGTTGGGGAACTAAGATCCTGCAAGCCATGTGGTGTAGCCAGCGGTGGGGAAAAAAAGAAAAGAAAAAGTAAAATTCTTTCAAAAAAAAGGAAGAAACCCACCTCACACCCCTCTTCCCCAGGAAAGCCCTGACAGTTTTGGGGTATAGTTGTGAGGTGGGCATCTGTAGGGCCTCCCAGTCTGCACCCGCCACAGGGTGGTGGGGAGCGGCCTGCCGCAGGTGCCAACCCCTGCTGTGGGCCCCCCAGCTGGAGCTGCTTTAACCGGCTGCACAACCAGCACCCCTTACCCCTCACGGTGCTTTTCCTAGATTATTTCCTTTGATCTGTACAACTACCACATGTGGTAACCATGGCTCCTATACCCATTTCACAGATGATGAAACTGAGGCCTTGAGAAAGTAACTAAAGTTCCCAAGGTTCCATAGCTGGTCAGTAGTGAGGTCAAAATTTGAAGCACACATGTCCTGGAGCCCAGACCTTTTACTTGGCCACCCCACGAAACCTCCGAGCAGCACAAACAAAAGACATGATTATTGTTACCCTGACCGTCAGGGTTGTTGGTGTTCGTGTCCTGGCACGACTGCCCTCTCTGCCTCCCAGGCCATGGCTGGGTAAAGTCAGCAGGGGTTGTGAGTGACCATCCTTGTCCCTGGCAGGTCCTTTGAGTCCGTGTTCAATGCCAGCGGGCTGCCGGCCCTGGTGGCCCGCTATGGGGCCTGGTTCTCCTACGACGGGAGCCCTCGGGCCCAGATCTTCCGACGGAACCACTCGCTGGTGCACGACCTGGACTCCATGATGCGGCTTATGAGGTGCAAGGGGGCGACCGGGAGCCCAGAATCGTGTGGCAGAGCTTTATAGTAACTCATTTCCGCCTCCCGACAAGCCACAGGGGCAGCAGAGGGTGATGCATCTGTGACAGCAGGACTGAGGCGTCAGCAGGACCTTGGACAGCCACGGGCACAGAATGTGCCCCCGTGGTCCTCAGGGAGCACGCTCTCCCTCAGGGGATGCAGAGGTCCATCCCGTACTCACAGTGATGTTGACGTGTGACAAGCACTGTCTGAACTCCCGGAAATGACGTGAAGGGGCAAAGCGGGGCCTCTAGCCTGGCCTGGAGTGGGGCCCAGAGGGTTACCTGGAGGAAGGGATGGCAGAGCCGAGGGCTGAGTGATGAGTGTGGAGTGACCAGCCAAGGCGGGTGGGTGACGGAAGCCCAGATGGCACATTGAACGCAGGCAGCCGGGTTAGGGGGCTGCCGCCTGGAGTCCGATCTCCTCTCCCAGCACAACTGGTGTTTCCTCTCCTTCCACGTCCAGGTACAACGACTTCTTGCACGACCCCCTGTCACTGTGCAAAGCTTGCACCCCCAAGCCCAACGGGGAGAACGCCATCTCGGCCCGCTCTGACCTCAACCCTGCCAATGGCTCCTACCCCTTCCAGGCTCTGCACCAGCGCTCCCACGGGGGCATCGACGTGAAGGTGCCAGGCTCGGGCGGCTGTGGGTGGGGTGGTCAGAGTTGGGGGGAGCCGCAGGGCTGCCTGGGTTGGGATGACCTACCCACCTGCCCTCGCCACACCCGCAGGTGACCAGCGCGGCCCTGGCCAAGGCCCTGCGCCTCCTGGCGGTCAGCGGCCCCACGTGGGACCAGCTGCCTCCGTTCCAGTGGAGCACCTCGCCCTTCAGCGGCATGCTGCACATGGGCCAGCCTGACCTCTGGAAGTTCTCGCCCATCGAGGTCTCTTGGGACTGAGGCTCTGTCTCTGCTATGCTGCCTTCTGCCCCCACTGACCCCAGCGGGGACCACCCGACTGGCTGCCACCCTGCCCTCCCGCCTGCCTCTTCTGCAGGGGAGGGGGCATCGTCGCCCTGCTGTGCCCGGATGGGGACCTGGGCCAGGGCCGGCTTCACTCTTGTCTGGGCGGCCTCCGGGGTGGGGAATGGAACCCCAAGGGGCGCGGGACTGTTGCCCCTGCCTGGGTGATGCAATCCCCATCTCCCTCTGCGTCTTTCTCCTGCTCTTTTCACTACTGTCCTTGGGTCCCGGGACCTGGTTCTGGGCCCCCAGTGGGGCCAGCAGGAGAGGCCCCAGTGCCTACATCCCAGCACTGTTCCTGCCCGTGACTCTGGAGCTTTGGCTCCAGGTCAGTGTCACTCCTCCCATCCCCACCCCAGCCCGTCCGCTCCTGGGATTTCTCCTCCTGGAGGATGGAAACTGGAAACCCTACAAAAAACCAAAGTTTCTGGCTACCTGTGGCAGGAAAGGCCTGAGCGTCCTGCTGTCCTCAGGGCCAAGCAGGAGTGTCAGCCCCTTGGCTCCAGCTTTGTGGCCCCCGCCCCCCAGCGCCGGCCTGCCCTGGCCTCTGGGCAGGGCCCACAGGCCCCCTGCTACCAGAACCGCACTGCAGGCTGTGCTGCCATTAAACGAGAGAGGCCGAGGCCCCTGTGCTGTGCTTCTTGGGGCGGCGGGGACGGCGGGTCGGCGTCCTTTCTCTTCTCAGGTTTGAGTTCCGACCATTCACTCGTGCACCCTCCTGTTCATCCTTCTGTGTGTCTTATGTGTACAGACACTCACCTGCCAACCCACTCACCCCTCGTCCGTCCGCACAGTCATCCATCTGTTCATCCGTCCAGCTTCCATTTATCCATCCATCCACATATCCACCTGTCATCCAGCTACCCATCCATCTACCCATGCATCCATCCACCCATATCTGTCCATCCATCTAGCCATGTGCTTATTGAACACCTACTTTGTTCTGGGTCCCGTTGTAGGGCTCTGTTAACCACCAAGTCCTACCCCCACCTTCCCGAGTCCTACCAGGGGTGGCGGTGGGGGAAGACAGATCAATGCAACAGAGTCCCTCCCCATCCGATCTTACCCAGAGCCTCCACTGGAGACAAGACTTGTGCCATGCTTGGGGAGAGGAAAGCACATAGCCCTGGAGTCAGAGGCCTGGGTTCGAATCCTGTCTCCAGCTCTTACTAGTTACGGTACTTAACTTCTCTGTGCCTGCATTACCTTACCTGTTAAATAGGTAATGACGTGAGCAGCATTTCCCTGTGTGTGTGTGTGTGTGCATGCTTGGGGGAGGGTGAGATTCACTGCAGTGGTGGTTGTGACATTGCCCACGTGGGGCCTTACACACTCAAGATTCATTCATTAGCAAGAATTTATCACATATTTAAAACATGCCAGGCACTGTTACAAGGTCCTAGAGATACCTCATAACAGGTACCAAAAAAAAAAAATCCCATGATGTTTACATTGAGGAGGTGGAATAAACACAGTGTGTATGATGTTGGTAAATGCCCTGGAAAAACTAAAGCACAGTTGAGGGGTGGGAGTGGGTTTGCTATATATATGTAGATGTGTAATTTTTTTCGGGGGCACATTGCTTGCACTCGCAGCTTGCGAGATCTTAGTTCCCCAAACAGGGATTGAAAGTGTGCCCTCTATATTGGAAACACGTGGAGTCCAAAACACTGGGCTACCAGGGAATTCAACTTTTTAAAGTCCCACATATAGGTAGAAGCTGGAAAGATTCCTATTCTGGGCAGGTTTCTCTGAACGGAGTGATGTTTTAGACTCTATCCCTCCAGGAACAATTCTGGGGCCAGTCAGCTGGTGATTCCCCATCCCTGCCTGCCCTTTGCTGATTCCTGTCTCCTGGATTTTTTTTTTTTAATACTTTTAATTTTGTATTGGAGTATTGCTGATTACAAACAGTGCTGTGATAGTTTCTGGTGAGCAGTGAAGGTACTCAGCCATACACGTGTATCCATCCTCCCCCAAACTCCCGTCCCATCCAGGCTGCCACGTAACACTGAGCAGAGTTCCCTGTGCTGTACAGGAGGACCTTGTTGGTTATCATTTTAAATATAGCAGTGTGTGCATGTCCATGCCCCACAGATTCCCTAACTGTCCCTTCCCCCGCATCCTTCCCGTCTCCTGGATTTCAGGTGCATGTGCTGTCTCTCCCGGCTGGAAGTCAGCCTGTAGCCTGTCACTAGGGTGGGTTTTCCCTGAGGTCTCATGGTACCTGCTCTTTGTCAAGGTGGGGGTGGGGGCTTCCCCTCTGCAAGCCCATGTGGATCTGTGTGGTAACCCGAGGGGTGAGGGCGGTTCTCAAACCTGGGGCTGCAAGTGTCCCAGGGGCTGCTATAGGTGGTGCCGGGGCATTGGGTGTGCTCCCTCCAGGACCAAGGCAGCCCCGGCGGTTCCTCTTCTGTCTGGTTTATAGACTGGCTTCAGTATGTGCTGTCCTTGAAGACAGGGTTTTGTGTTTGAGAGGATTGGCTTGACGTGGACCAGAGCTTAGTGTCCATCATCGGTTCACACCCCGCCCCTCCCCCCCCCCACCACGGGGGCTTCCCAGGTGGCGCTAGTGGTATAAAGAACCTGCCTGCCAATGCAGGTGACATAAGAGACACAAGTTCGATCCCTGGGTTGGAAAGATCCCCTGGAGGAGAAAAAGGCAACCCACACCGGTAGTCTTGCCTGGGAAATCCAGGAATCTGGCAGGCTGCAGTCCATGGGGTTGCACAGAGTCAGACACGATTGAAGTGACTTAGCATGCAGGAACAAGGGGCTCACTACCCCACTCCTAGTGCTTCTGTGATACAATTATTCTGTTACCAGGAGTAACAGAATAATTATTCTTCCCAGTAGAATGAGGCTGCCTTCCCATCTGGTTCTGCCTTCCCAGCTGGTCCTGCCTCCACTGGAGGCCAGTGTCCCATCCCAAGCCCCTCTCATTCAGCACAGCTCTCCCTCACTGGCTCCCTGACATGCAGAGATGCCCCCTCCTGGCGCACATGCCCAGCAGGAGTTGGGGTCCCAGCCTCCATGTGGGGCCCTAGGGTTCCCAGGGGTAGGGGGCATGGAGGACGTTGAGAGCCGAGTTTGACAGCAGGCACACTGGGATGGAAGGGAGGGAGGGAGGGAGACAGTGAGACAGTCACGACAGAAGAACTCAAAGGGGAGCTTTGTTTTAATAAAAAAGCACTTCTTATGAAAATGAAAGTTTGCACAATACAAAAGTAAAGGGAATTCCCCGGTGGTCCAGTGGCTTGGTCTCATGCTGTCACTGCTGAGGGCGCAGGTTCAATCTCTGGTCAGGGAACTAAGATCCCACAAGCCACAAGGTATGGCTGGGGGTAGGATGGGGGTGGATTTAAGAAAAGTGAGTAAGTGTAGGCTTCGGGCTTCCTGAGGAAAAAACCAAACACTCAAAAGAGTTCAGTTCACAACCTTGCTGGCTACTGCCTTTCCGGCTGCTGCACACACACTGGCCTCAGGAGAAACCAGGTTAACCGACTGGCTTGGGCTACGGGCTCCCAGCAGACACAGGAATACTATTTACAATGAGGCACTGGGTCATGTTGCAGAAAATTCTGGTCCTCCCAGGGTTTATCCCAGGTGGGTGAGGGGTTCTCACTGGGCAGCCCCCATGCCCAGCTGCTTCTTGAGCGCCAGCAGCTGCGCCAGGCTGATGTTGTTGCCCCCACAGACAATGACCACAACGGAGGACAGGGGGGTGCAGAGTTTCCCCTCTCCTTGCAGCTTCTGAATCACCTTGCTGTAGACTGCAGCCAGGGCAGCCCCACAGGCGGGCTCCACCAGGATCTTCTCGTCATCTGCCAGAGGAAGGGGATAGTGGGGGTGGAGCCAGGAAACCTCCGGGCCACTGGTGAAGCCATCAGCTATCAGCCCGGGACACAGACTGACTGGTCCTGGGCCACCCCAGCCCAACCCCCTATCATTACCCTCCACTGACCTTCTAGGGCCTGAGTCAGGGCTGAATTTCAACATCAGCGCTAACACTGCTATGCTTCTAATTTCCTGAGCACCGTGTTAACGTCATCTGAGCAAGAGTGCCAGCACTGATTGGCCAAACTCCCAGTAATAAGTGAGTGTGTGTCTGTGTGTGTGTGTGTGTGAGATCCCTGTTCCAAGATGAACCCCATAAAAGTCCAACTTAGGGACTTCCCCGGTGGTCCAGTTAAGACTGTGCTTTCATTGCACATGGTGCAGGTTTGATCCCCAGTTGGGCAACTGAGATCACACGTTGTTGCTTTTGTTGTTTAGTTGCTAAAATGTCTCTGACTGACTGCGATCTGATGGACTGTAGCCCTCCAGGCTCCTCCGCCCATGGGATTCTCCAGGCAAGAATACTGGAGTGGGTAGCCATTCCCTTCTCCAGGGGATCTTCCCGACCCAAGGATCAAACCCGAGTCTCCCACATCGCCTGTACTGGCAGGTGGATTCTTTCCCACTGAGCCACCTGGGAAGCCCATGCTATGTGGCAAAAATAAAAAAGCTTATCTGAAAGAGAAAAAGGAGAATCAAAAGGATATTTTAAAAAGAGTCCAACCTAGTCAAAGACTCACCTCTGAATCCAATCCTGAGGCCCATAATTTCCTTTTTCACCCTGACTACATTGCTCAGAACCAACATTTTACATACACAGTTATTTTCCCCTGCTCTTACATTATCTGACTTTTATCATTTGTCCCCTTGGTCTTTCTGTTTTAACCCCTGGACTGTAGGAACTTTCATTAGTGGGAAGTTCCACAGAGGGACGGGAGACGAAATTGCAAATGACATCCCTTGGCATGCCAAGCAGACAGCCACATAGTCCTTAGCCAGCAGGGGTGGGTCTCAAAAGGCTTTAGCACATACATACCCACAAACTTCTCAAGAGCGGCCACAGCTTCCTGGTCTGAGATAATCTCAGAGAAAATGGGGTGTTCCCGATAAACCTTCATAGCCTGCGCTGTCACGGTGGTCACGCCCAGGGCTTTGGCAACACTGGGAGGGACAAAGATGGAGAAAAGGGGAAAGAGGAGAGGGGAGGGAGGCAGACCATGTGATTACCTTCTGGCCAATAAGAGGTAAGTGGAAATATCCCTGTCTTTAAAGGAAACGAGTCAGCTTCTGCCCTGACTTCTTCCTGCCAGATGGAGTGTGGGTGTGATAGCCAACACCTAAGCAGCTATCTTGGGCCATAAGTCTATGCGATGAGGATGATGGGGAACAAAATCAAGGGTCCTGGGCCCCTGGCTTCATGGAGCTAGACTTTTTTATATGAGAGGAAATAAAGTTCAATTTTGTTTAAACCACTGTTATTTTGGACTCCTGTATAATGTGGCTAAACCTAATATTAGTCAAACACCATCTGGGAAAGGTTTTGGGCTGGGATATGAACCCCTTGGGAGCAGGTGCTGTGTTAATTCAACACTGTCACTCCAGAATTGACCAGTGCCTTGCACATATTAGGGGCTCAATAAATGGTTGGTAAATTAATGAGGTGTGTTAAACCCTACCACAGAGGAACCCAATAAAGGATTAATGTTAGCCTTTTCATGCGAGGAAGTGTGATATTCATGGTACAGAGTCACACAGACGAGTTCATTAACAGCCATACCACTCACTGGTTGCGTAACTCTAAGTAACCAAAGCTTCAGTTTCCTCACCTGCAAAATGGAGCTGGCATGGGGATCTACCTCGCCACCAGCACTGAGTGGGGAGCTTCCCACAACACTCACTGAACATAACAACAGCCTCCCTGGCTGCTTACCTGGTAATGCGGGGCAGGGTGACGAGCTTGCCGGCCTTGGTGGAAGCGTGGAAGCTCTCGGCTCCAATGGTCTCCATGGTGACGATGGGCACATCCCTCCAGCCCACCTCTGCCAGCCCCTGAACCACTCCGCACAAGAGGCCTCCGCCCCCTACTGCCAGCACGATGGCCCCTGGCTTTTCGGTCATCGTCTTCTTCAGCTCCTTCACGATGGAAGCATGGCCTTCCCTAGAGGAGGTGGGTGGGGAACGGGGGCACAGGTCAGGGCTGGGCTGCCTGGAGACACCAGGCAGGGGTCCTGAAGATGCCGCTTACCCTCTGTTTGCCCTCATCCCAGGCACCTGATGGGCCTTGAAGCTGGTCCCCTCAAACCTGACTCCACCCTATTTCCAGCTGCCATCACCTGCATCTCCGCCTGTCTTCCTGTGGCCTCTGGAGCACTGTGAATGTGGCAGCCGGCAGTGCCAGGACGTGAAACCCCCAGGAGCAGCCCTCAATCCATTACAGGAATTAAGAATTAACGGGAATCGATGTATAGACACTCCTTGCCCAACATCCTCTCCCGCTGGTTCGACAGCCCTGGTCACGGTCCATGCTGGCTCCCAGAGCCCCAGAGGGATTAAGTTCCAGCTGCCCACAGTGGCTACCAGTCCATCAGCACCCTTCCTTCCTCATCTCACTCCCCCAGTCCTCGAATGAGTCACTTCCCAAGTCAACTGCTTTCCTTGGAATCTTTGTCTCGGATTCTGCTTCCAGGGGCCCCAATCACACACACAGACACACACACACACCCCTGTGTATCTGAGCCCAAGCATTCGCCCATGGTCCAGGAGAAGGGGCACTGGCTCCGTGTGACATGCACACACGTGTGTGCTGCTGTGCGTGATGGTGTGTACTGGGGAGGCATGGTAACTACCCACCCCGGCTGACTGGGGCCTCCACATACCAGATGAGGGGGTCGTCAAAGGGAGGGACGTAGACCCAGCCTGAGTTGTTTTTCTCCAGGTCCTTGGCCACCCTGATGGCCTCATCCAATGTCTGCAAGATCACAGAGAAAGTGAGAGGGATGAGGGGCTGGGGGACTTGGCCCTGTGCCCCGGTGCCCTCTGTGGCCCCGGCTCCAGGTTGGTACTCACCTCACCCACCACTTTGACCGTGGCGCCCTCACTCTTGAGCCGCTGGATGGTGAGGGCAGGCGTGGTGTTGGGCACGACAATCGTGGCGGGGATGCCCAGCTTCCTGGCAGCATAGGCGGCTGCCATGCCTGCATTGCCCGCTGCCAGGGGTGGAGGGAAGACAGCGTTAGTGGGGTTGAACCCTCTCTGGGTGAGGGCTGGCCACCCCTTGGTATTCTAAACTGGGACTTCTGCAGATGTTTGCAACGGCTCATTGCTGGGGAAACCAAGGCTCAAAGAGGTGGAGAACGTGAACCCAGGACACAAGGCAGAGGGCAGGAGGAGGCGTGCAGGCCACTTACCTGAGGAGCAGACGAAATGTCCACAGCCTCGCTCAGCCCACTGTGGAGGCAGAGAAGGCAGAGGATCAGGCCTGGCATCTTTTCTCCCCAAAGAGACTAACTGGTTCAGGGAAAGATGAAGGAGACGAAGGCCACTGATGGTTCTGGCATCAGTCCACGAGGGGACCTTCTGGACGGACGCCCCTTAGCCAGAGGCAGTGCCAATGGAGGCTGCCTGTGGGGAGTCAGCAGGGCCCATCTGCCTGGATGAGGCTGTACCGTTTTGCAGAGGTGTCCAATGCCCCGGATCTTGAAGGAGCCGGAGGGCTGGGCGCTGTCTAGCTTGAGATAGACCGTGGTGCCAGCCACTTTAGACAGGATCACGCTGTCACGTACAGGGGTCTCCATGTGCAAGGTTCTTCCTGACATCGTTGCTGGGAGAAAGGAAGGAAACCCGGAGGGTTAGGGGAGTTGGCCCTGGTGCCAGCTGCTGCCACTCAGTAGGCAGTGGGGCTGGGAGGGACTCTGTCCCTAACTTCCTAGGAAGCCAAAGACCAGCCCCAGATTATAGCATCCTGGAGACCTGAGTTCAAATCTCAACTCGGCCAACAACTTGACATTGGACAAGCAATCTCCCTTTGGCCTCAGCTGCCTCACCTGTAAAATGGGCAGAAGTCATCTTCTCTCCCCCTCCCCCTGCCCACCTCTGGTCCACCCCAACACACACATACATTATGCTGGGAAGCTGTTACCATCAGAAATAACATCCAGGGAATTCCCTGGAGCCCCACTGGTTAGCACTCTGCACTCTCACTGTTGAGGGCCTGGGTTAGATCCCTGGTTGAGGAACTAAGCTCTCACAAGCCGAGAGGCATGGTCAAAAAAGGAAAAAGAAATAACATCTAGACCTTGCAGCTTTTGAAGACTATGAGGTAGAATAGACTTGTGGATGTTGACTCAGAATGAGTGGCAAGATTATGGCTAAAACAGGGGCAGGATATCAGGTCTTGTTTGTGCAAAAACTGCAAGGATACATGTGCACACCTGCAATCCATGTGTACAAGACATCTCAGAAAACACACAAGAAACCCATCAGGGTAGGGGGCCCCTGGGGAGGACTGGCACACAGCACCTGCTTCTGTACCATTTCAATATTTTGCTGTGTGCATGTTTATTACATATTTAAATTACACATCTTTAAAAACTAATCTCTGAGAGTGAAGTAAGTCAGAAAGAGAAAAAGGAATATCATACATCAATGCATATATATGGAATCTAGAAAAATGGTACTGATGAACCAATTTGCAGGGCAGGAATAGAGACTCAGACACAGAGAGCAGACTTGTGGACACAGCAGGGGAAGGAGAGGGTGGGACGAATTGAGAGAGTAACGTTGACATATATACTCTACCACGTGCAAAACAGACAGCTAGTGGGAAGCTGCTATGTAACACAGGGAGCTCAGCCCTGTGCTCTGTGATGACTTAGGAGGGTGGGGTGGGATGAGGTAGGGGGATGGGAGGGAGGTTCAAGAGAGGGGGGATATATGTATACATATAGCTGATTCAGGTTGTTGTAAGGTAGAAATCAACACAACATTGTAAAGCAACTATATTCCAGTAAAAACTTAATAAAAACAGCTAACCTTTGGACAGCCCTGTACCCATTAGGGAAAGCTTTTTATTGTGATTTTTTTGGTAATAACTATTATATTATTTAATAATCACTTATAAAGTGATTACCAGGACTTCCCTGGTGCTCGAGTGGTTAAGAATCTGTCTTGCAATGCAAGAGGATATGGGTTCGATCCTAGGTTGGGGAACTAAGATCCCACATACCACAGGGCTGATAAGCCAGCACATCAGAACTAGAAACCATGAAGCACAAGAGAAGATCCTGCATGACACAGAGATGCTGCGTGCCACACATAAGACTTGAGGCAGCCACACAAGGAAATAAATAAAGTGATTACCATGTGCCAGGCATCTTCTTAAGCTTTACAGATATTAACTCACTTAATCCTTCTACCAACCCTAGGAAATGCCCAGGATAATTGCCTAATGTTATTGTCCAGTTCTCCTGTTGAGGAAACAGGTTCTGATTGCGTTTTCCAGATTGATCACTGAGCAGTTCCTACCCCCCACACACCGCTTATGATGCAACACTGAGGCTTTTCTAGGTGGGAGGTGAGGTCTGGTCTACACTTCCTTCCCTTGAACCCTGAGTTGGGGGGGGGAAGGGGGGAAAGGCTGTGACTGCAGGGAAAAGGACACTATGTGACTCCCTCCAAGCAGTGATGTGGTGGTGAATGTTTCATGATAGCCTCGTCAAAGGGAAGGTAACCTTGACTTCTAGTGTCTGCACGTCTGTGACATTTCAAGCTACTAACAGGATGTCACTGAACAGGGAGTTGGGAAGAGATGGACACTGTCCACTACTGGGAGCCCTGTGTCATCTGGCTGTAGCCCAGCATGGTTCTCAAGGCCGGGTCATATAAGGTGACCGAGCTACCAGGCAGCTGGGAAGCTCCCTGCACGAACCCAGCCGCCAAGATGGGAGCAAGCCCGGGTGGCATGCCGGGGGCTGCAGGGAGGTGCCCCGCCTAACATGTCTAGCTGATATCCTAGCTGATGGGCAGACATGGCGCCTGACTTAGGGAAGACACTAGCCCAGCTACTGTTATCACACTGCAGCCCCCAAGAGAGACCCAAGGAAGGACTGCCTGGCTGAGTCCAGTCAAGCCCGAGCGTCATGACATAAAGAATTCACCTAGCATGGGCTTGATCCCTGCTCTGGGAAGATTCCACGCGCCGAGGCTCAACTAAGCCCCTTTGCCACAGCTACTGAGCCCGAGCGCTGCGACTACTGAAGCCTGCCTGCCCTAGAGCCTGTGCTCTGCAACAAGAGAAGCCACCGCAGTGAGAGGCCCAAGCCGGGTGGCTAGAGAGTAGCCCCCATTCACCGCAACTCGAGAAACACTCTGAGTGCAGCAAGGAAGACCCAGGGTAGCCAAAAACAAAGAAACTAATTAAAAATTTAAAAGAAAGAAACTGCAGTATTAGCTTGTCCAAGGTCACACAGTGAGTGACTAGGGGAGAAGGGATTTTTTTTTTTTTTTTTATGGCCATGCATGGCTTGTGTGATTTTAGCTCCCCAACCAGGGATTGAACCCGTGCCCTCAGCAGTGAGAGCATGGAGTCCTAACCACTAAATTGCCATGTAATTGCCATTACAAAGAGAAGAGGTAAGATTTGAACCAGGCAGCCTAGGCCCAGAGTTGGGGGGTGTGTGTTGTCTGTATGGATTCTGGGTGACTGAGAACCTGAGACTCTGCATGCCACTACTAGCTAGAGTCCCCGGGAGATCCCACATGACACAAAGATCCTGTGTGCTGCAACTGAGACCCGACCAGCCAAATAAATAAATAAAAATTAACTTTTATTAGGACTGGGATTGTGGTTAAGACTCCCTGCTTCCAATTGCAGAGGCATGTGGCAGGGGTGGGTGGGGGGCGGTGAGTGGGGTGGGACTGGTTGGGGAATTAAGATCCCACATTCTTTAAAAAAATTAACTACTATTACACATAAACTAAATACTCACAACTACCTTAAGAGGGAGATTCTGTTATTATTACCTCCACTGGACAGATGAGGAAACCGAGGCACAAACCTGTCAGTGAACCCAGCCAGTCTGGCTTCAGAGCATGGGTTTTTATGCTCAACTGACTCTTCCTGCCTCTCTTGCCCAGGGAAAACCCAAGGGGGATGCATACACTCCAGTTCTGGGGATGGAGGTGTGGATGGATAGGGCGGCTTACCAGAGAAAGGTGAGGAGCTGGCGTCTGAGCGTCAGGCAAAGGAGGAGTAGACTGGAGATGTTCTAGATGGTCCACAGACAGGAAATGTAGGAGGCTTAGCGCGTCTTCAGAATTGTCCCAGGTGTTAAGGGTCTGGGCTTTATTCCCCCCTGGAGCATCTGAGCAGCCAATGGGACACCAGGACCGGCCACACCCCTGCCAGGCCCCGCCTCTTGGCCCTAGGCTTCCTGGAAGGGAACGCCCCTCTCTCTAGCTGGGTCTTTCTTCCAGTCCCGCTAGCCTCGCCCCTTCTCCACCCTCAGCTTCATTTCAGGACAAATACCTACATCACCACAGCTTTTAGGAAGCTGCCAGAGAAGGGTGTGAAATAATGCACTTATCTTCGCTAGCACTTGCTTGGCACTCGCTCAGTGGGCAAGAATCAAACCGGGGAGGAAGTGTATGCTATTATTATCCCCATCTTATAGAAAAGGAAACTGAGGCATACAGTAAGAGGGATGAGCTAGGGCTTGAACGCAGCAGGGTGACCCCCAAATCTGCAATCTGAACACAGGTTTTAACTTTTATTTGTTTATTGACTTTAGAAACTCAAACATTTGTTTGTGCTGAAAAAGTGAAAGAAAAATGATGAATAGTCACCCATATGGTGCAACAGGACTGGTTCTTAACCATAGAGAGAAACACAAAAGGACTTTTTTCACCTGCTTTTAGTTTCAATTTCATAACAGCTTACCAGAACTTATTTCCCCATACATGCTTGACTAATATTCTTTAACTTCCAGTGACATTAAACTATATCATGCCCAGGTCACGGGTTAAGAATGGAACTATCAGGTCAATGTACATGTCTTTTAAAATCTTTTGGCTGCCCAGCAGGGCACGTGTGATCTCCGTTTCCCGACCAGATATGGAACCCATGCCCCCTGATTTGGCAGCACGGGGCCTTAACCCCTGGACCATCAGGGAAGTACCGTGTCAGCATATTTTCAAGCATTAAAAAGAGAACTCAGAAAAATCCCAAGTGTCGTAAGTACTGGGGATATAAAAATCTCAAAGTGAAATTCACCAGAAAGAGGGACATGACAAGTCACTGGTATTACTTAATCACAAAGGCTGAACACAGTTTTTAAAAATTGCCATCCCCTGTTATCCTTTATAACTCCTTTGTCCTAAAGGAGCAATATAGGTAAGACCTAGAGAGGAGAGTGAAAAAGTTGGCTTAAAGCTCAACATTCAGAAAACGAAGATCATGGCATCTGGTCCCATCACTTCATGGGAAATAGATGGAGAAACAGTAGAAACAGTGTCAGACTTTATTTTTGGGGGCTCCAAAATCACTGCAGATGGTGACTGCAGCCATGAAATTAAAAGACACTTACTCCTTGGAAGAAAAGTTATGACTAACCTAGAGAGCATATTCAAAAGCAGAGACATTACTTTGCTGACTAAGGTCCGTCTAGTCAAGGCTATGGTTTTTCCAGTGGTCATGTATGGATGTGAGAGTTGGACTGTGAAGAAGGCTGAGTGCCGAAGAATTGATGCTTTTGAACTGTGGTATTGGAGAAGACTCTTGAGAGTCCCTTGGACTGCAAGGAGATCCAACCAGTCCATTCTGAAGGAGATCAGCCCTGGGATTTCTTTGGAAGGAATGATGCTAAAGCTGAAACTCCAATACTTTGGCCACCTCATGCGAAGAGTTGACTCATTGGAAAAGACTCTGATGCTGGGAGGGATTGGGGGCAGGAGGAGAAGGGGACGACCCAGGATGAGATGGCTGGATGGCATCACGGACTCGATGGATGTGAGTCTGAGTGAACTCCGGGAGATGGTGATGGACAGGGAGGCCTGGTGTGCTACGATTCATGGGGTCGCAAAGAGTCGGACACAACTGAGCCACTGAACTGAATGGAACTGAGAAGGGTCAGGGTTGCTGGCTCTGCCCTTTACTAATGTGTGGCCCTAGGCGAGTCATGTTGTGTCCTGGGGACTCTGTTCATCTGTAAAATGGGGATAATATTAGTATCACCCTTCTAAGATTAGGTGACACTGTAATATATTTATGTAACTGGCCTGGTGTCCGGTGACTGTTCAGTAAGTGCTGGCAGCCATCACTACCCTCATTACCATCATCTTCATCACAGAAGTGGAAGATTTTGCCTCCTTGCCCCGTGCCAAGCCTGGGTCTGTCTCTGGCTGTGTGCAGGGGTCTGTATGTGGTGCGCATGTATGAACACCACACCCAAATGCATCCAGTCGACTTTCTTCCTGGCCCCTTCAGCAAAAGTTTCCTGTCCCACTAGCCAGGACAAGAATATGGATGATATGGAAGGCAGGGTGCTGTGCTTAGTCACTCAATGGTGTCCAACTCTTTGCGACCCCATGGATTGCAGCCTGCCAGGCTCCTCTGTCCATGGGAATTCTCCAGGCCAGAATACTGGAGTGGGTTGCCATGCCCTCCTCCAGGGGATCTTCCCAACCCAGGGACTGAATCCAGATCTCACACATTGCAGGTGGATTCTTTACTGTCTGAGCCATCAGAGAAGCCCAAGAATACTGCAGTGGGTAGCCTATCCCTTCTCCAAGGGATCTTCTTGACCCAGGAATCAAACCAGGGTCTCCTGCATTACAGGAGGATTCTTTACCAGCTTAGCTATCAGGGAAGCCCATAGGAGACAGAGAAAATACAAATAGCCTACACATTTGTCTCCATGGGACAGGCTGTCCCCACTTGCGGGCCCCCTCTGACCTTCCACAGATACTTCCAAGCCCCCTCCCTAGTGGAATATCCTCGGGTGTGTGCTGGGGATCCAGGTTGGCGGAGCTGAAGGGAGTGGGCATTGGGAAGCTCACGTGTAGCTCTCCTCCCCCGAGTGTACACAGCTGGTGCTTATCTCACCTGAGCATCTGCTTGTGCCTGATTCCATGTCAAGTATTTCCTATGTGATGTGGGGCTTCACTTACCCCTGAGACAACCAGGTGAGTGGGCATTTTGAGTCCCATGTCACAGGTGAAGAAACAGGCTCAGAGATGAAATAAAAGTGCCCAAGATCGCCCAGGAGGCAAGGATGAAATGTGTCGACTGAAATAAAAATGCACGAGGTGAGAGCTGCGAGTTTCAGTTTTATTTTGGAACTTACTGAGCACAATAGCCGGGCAGATACCTTCCCAGAAAGCTCAGAGGAGCTGCTCCAAAGAGGGTGGGGAGGTCAGTATATATATATATAGTTTGGTGAAAGGGGTATACCTCTCGGTAGAAGGTTGCTGCTTGGAACAGAATTCTCCATTAATGATTTTAGAGTCTTTCTAGATATGAGAAGATACAAGAAATCGGGTTCCTAAAAACTTCTCCTGGAAATATCCAACTGTCCTAAGATCTCTTCTGCTAGTTTTTCCAGAGCTCAGAGGGACTCATTCCTGATCGCAGCCCTGACTTTCTTTAGGGCAGGGTGTGTCAAAAGTCAGCGATTGCAGTGGCTAGCAACTTCATCGGAGAAGGCAATGGCAACCCTCTCCAGTACTCTAGTCTGGAAAATCCCATGGATGGAGGAGCCTGGTAGGCTGCAGTCCTTGGGGTCGCTAAGAGTCGGACACGACTAAGCAACTTCACTTTCACTTTTCACTTTTATGCATTGGAGAAGGAAATGGCAACCCACTCCAGTGTTCTTGCCTGGAGAATCCCAGGGACGGGGGAGCCTGGTGGGCTGCCGTCTATGAGGTCGCACAGAGTCGGACACGACTGAAGTGACTTAGCAGCAGCAGCAGCAGCAGCAACTTCATTCTTGGAGAATCAGGAGACAAGTGACATTTTTTAGTTGTCAAAGGCAAATTTAGGAATTCTGAGTCCTTTATGGACACAAAGCTGACGGGGTGAGGGGAATGGATTGGAGACGGGGGTTGGGAGTGCACCTGGCCACAATCAGATATCCGATATTTAGGCTTTTGAGGCTACCTTTGTACAAGGAAAGCTTCCCAAGTGGCTCAGTGGTAAAGAATCCACCTGCTAATGCAGGTGAGACTGATTCAGTCCTTGGGTCTGGAAGATGCCCTGGAGAAGGAAATGGCAACCACTCCAGTATTCTGGCAATCCCATGGACAGAGGAGCCTGGAGGGCCACAGTCCATCAGGTCGAAAAAAGTTGGACACGACTGAGCAACCAGTAGTTCCTCTATTTGACAGATGGGCAAACTGAGGCCCAGCTATATCTGGTGTAGGAAGATGAGGGCAGAGCCGGTGGTCCCAGGAGGAGGGAAGAGAGTCTGGCTGTGAATCTTAGGCAAGTTCCCTCTCTCACCTCTGCCTGTTGGCTCTGTTACATCACATCCAGGTCAGTGTGTCCTTGGTTGTGGGAGGTAGGGATGCCAACAATTGTTTTCACAGTCCCAGGGGAGGAACAGACAGCTCTCACTTCTGTTTACCTTCCCTGGTAGTGTGCAGCCAAGCCCTAGCATCTCCTGACTAGTTAAGGTCTCTGGCTCCTGAGTCCATCAAACCTGGAGTGAAACTGACACCCAGCTCTGGGACCTTGGGATGGTCATGTGACTTCCCCTAAGTCTGTTTCCTGCCCCCAAGAAATGGAAATGATGATGCCTACTAGGAATTGCAAGACAGAGATTGTGACAGCCCAGTGCCAGGCATGGGGTAAGAGCTCAATGAATAGTAGCTGCTCTTAGGATCATCTTTGGTAGTGTTATTATTACCTGGGACTTCCCCACCTCTCTGGTCCCCTTTTCCTGAAGCCTTCCTGTAAGCCTGGCTCCTCATTCATGTTTATTCCCCATCAAGTCTGGGTTGGAGCCTCTTTGAGATTCCGGCAGCCCCTGGGACTCTTCCCAGAAGACCATCCCGAGGGCAGGCCTATACTAACTTGTCACTTTGGATTTGTCATTCTCCCCTCCATTCACTCAACATCCAATAGCGCACAGGACAGCATACGCCCCAACAAAGAATCATCAGGCCCCAGACCCCAGTAGTGCAGAAGCTGAACAATTCTGCTTCAGAGTATTAGAGAATGCGACCTTGTGCTCCCTTGTTCTATCTTCTTTACTTTTATTAACAAGACCAAGTGATCTCGTGTGGGTGAAATGGATGCACTCTGTAGTCAATCAGTCGTGTCCAACGCTTTGCAGCCCCATGGACTGTAACCCACCAGGCTCCTCTGTCTGTGGAGATTCTCCAGGCAAGAATACTAGAGTGGGTTGCCATGCCCTCTTCCAGGGAATCTTCCCAACCCAGGAATCGAACCCAGGTCTCCTGCATTGCTGCCAGATTCTTTACCTTCTGAACCACCAGGGAAGCTGGACTTTATCTAAGAAACTGTTGTTCTGGGAATTCCTGGAGGTCCAATGGTTAGGACTCCGTGCTTCTAGGGTTTGATTCCTGGTCAGGGAACTAAGATCCCACAGGCTACTTGGGTCAGCCTTAAAAAAAAAAAAAACACAAAACCCAAACAAAACAAACAAAATATGTGTTGTTCTATGTCTAGCTGCTACTCAGTCAGCTCCCAGAGAGTAAAGTATTTTCTTGATGAGATTAATACAATCAAATCACACTTCACTTGTTTTGGGTTTAATTCATTTAACCTCTGTGGCACTGGCTGTAAGACTTGGTAGCCAGCCCTCTTTATTTTCTTCCAACTGGCTTCAATCCATCATTTGATTTGACCCAGACCTTTTGGAACCCTCCTTAAGCCATTTGATGGCCCTGCATGTGGTGATGCTGTCCTGGGTTTGCGTCATCCCCAAACAGGACAAACAGTCCCTTGGTGGGCCCTATGGCTCAAACTGGCCACACTCCCCTCCTGCCTTGGGGTTATCATTACCCACCCATCTACATATAAGGAGTTGACTAAGACCAAATGGCTTATGACGGATTAGGTCCAAAGTTCACCAAAAAACCCAAGATATTTGCAGCGAGTTTCAGCCTCAAAACACAAGCCCGGTGTGCAACAGGTGATTTCTTTATTTTCCTCTAAATCAGCTTAATTTTTATTTCAAGCAGATAAATCACTGGATGCAATGAGGGGTTTTCCTTCCCCACCCTCCCCTGCCCAGGGATGGCAGTGACATTCCAGGACTGAGATGGGGTGGAGAGGCTGCCTGGGCCTCCCTTGGTCTATACTCTGCCCCCTGCCCGACTCCAGCTTGTAGGGGGCGCCCTTCCTCATTTCCAGTCATGCGGTTCCTTGTCCCATTGTCTAGGGGTCACAGGCAAACACTTCAGAGAACTGTTCAGGAGTGAGGGTGACTTCACTTCCTTCTCTGTTTTGAAAGAAAGTGTTAGTCAGTTGTGCCTGACTCTTTGTGACCCCCTGGACTGTAGCCCCCCAGGCTCCTCTGTCCATGAGGATTCACCAGGCAAGAATACTGGAGGAGGTTGCCATTCTCTGCTCCAGGGGATCTTCCCAACCCAGGGATCAAACCCAGGTCTCCGGCATTGCAGGCAGATTCTTTACTGTCTGAGCCACCAGGGAAACTCTCTGCTGGGGCAGTATCGATATCATGAGAATTAGCAAATGCTACAAGTAGGATCCTTTCCTTCCCTCTGTTTTTCTTTTTATTTTCTCTTTCTCTGTTTCTCTCTGATCTGTCTCTTTGTCTCTTACTGTCTCTCTGCCTCTCGTTCTGTCTCTCTCACTCTCTGTCTCTGTCACTCTCTGCCTCTCACTGTCTGTCTCTCTTCTTCCCAGGGGAGTGAAGCAAGGCGGAAGCAGTGAAAAGATAATATTCTTAAAATATCATATCTCCATCATGGGACTTCCCCGGTAGTGCAGCATTTGAGACTCCGCACTCCCATTGCAGGGGGCGTGGGTTTGATCCCTGGTCAGCAGATTAGCAATGGCACCCCACTTCAGTATTCATCCCTGGAGAATCCAGGGACGGTGGAACCTGGTAGGCTGCAGTCCGCAGAGGTCACTAAGAGTCAGACACAACTGAGGGACTTCATTTTCACTTTTCACTTTCATGCATTGGAGAAGGAAATGGCACCCCACTCCAGTACTCTTGCCTGGAAAATCCCATGGACGGAGGACCCTGGTAGGCTGCAGTCCATGGGGTCACTAAGAGTTGGACACGACTGAGCGACTTCACTTTCACTTTCCTGCATTTGAGAAGGAAATGGCAACCCACTCCAGCACTCTTGCCTGGAAAATCCCATGAGCAGAGGAGCCAAGTGGGCTGCAGACCATGGTGTCACTAAGAGTCGGACACGACTGAGCGACTTCACTTTCACTTTTCACTTTCCTGCATTGGAGAAGGAAATGGCAACCCATTTCAGTGTTCTTGCCTGGAGAATCCCAGGGACAGAGGAGCCTGGCGGGCTGCCGTCTATGGGGTCGCACAGAGTCAGACACGACTGAAGCGACTTAGCAGTAGCAGCAGCAGGAAATTAGATCCCACATGCCGCAAACAAGACCGGGTGCAGCCAAATAAATAAATACTTTAAAAAGTTAATATTGTAATAAAGACTGTTTCCAAACACACAAAAAAGCATGTAGAGTTGTACCACTGCCTTTTGCTGTTCAGTCGCCAAGTCGTGTCCGACTCTTCATGACCCCATGGACTGCAGCACGCCAGGCTCCCCTGTCTCTCCTCACTGTAATCACCCCCTAGAGTTTCTGATTACTTACTATATTGTACACTATTTAATATATCACACCCTAAAAGCAGTCTATCCATTTATCTTTATTTAAAAAAATCTGAACATAGGGCCAGAATGGTTTTCCTTTTTCCTCTGGGCCTCATTTTTGCCATCCACAGTAAGGATGGGTTAGATGCCCCCTGCAGATGCTTCCGGGAGAAGGCAATGGAACCCCATTCCAGTACTCTTGCCTGGAGAATCCCATGGACGGAGGAGCCTGGTGGGCTGCAGTCCATGGGGTCGCTAAGAGTCGGACCTGACTGAGTGACTTCACTTTCACTTTTCATTTTCATGCATTGGAGAAGGAAATGGCAACCCACTCCAGTGTTCTTGCCTGGAGAATCCCAGGGACGGGGGAGCCTGGTGGGCTGCCATCTATGGGGTTTCACAGAGTTGTACATGACTGAAGCGACTTAGCAGCAGCAACAGCAGCAGCAGATACTTCCAGGTCAGATATCATGGCTGTGAATGTGTATGTCTCTTGGGACAAGAGCATCCATGTTGGATGTGGTATCTCTCAATGATTGGTCCCGTGGGCTATTTGCTGGGCAACAGGGGGCAAGTCACTGAACCTTATCCTGTGCCTCAGTTTCTCCCTTAATAACTGACTCCTTTCCTTTTCAGGGGCAAGAGGAGAGAGAAAGAGTTCCTCTGCCCAAAGGTTCCCAGGGCAGGCAAACTCAAATAACTCCAGGGACCAAGTAGGAGCCTGCTGGGTGTTGGGGAGGCAGTAGAGAAAGATGGGGACAGTGGCAGACAGAGAGACATGTTCCTTTATGGAGGATAGAGTGAATCAGCTCCAGCCTGCAAAAGCATCACCCCTAGTTTAAGACCCTCTCTGCTCTGGAAAGATTTACCATCTTGGTGAGTGTCTGAGACATTAGCTCAGATGTACCAGATTTGGGTTTGATCCCTGGGTCGGAAAGATCCCCTGGAGGAGGAAATGGCAACCCACTCCGGTATTCTTGCCTGGGAAATCCCATGGACAGAGGAGCCTGGCGGGCTACAGTCCATGGGAGTGGCGAAGAATCAGACATGACTGGGTGACAACCACCACCACCACTACTGGGTGTCAGGAGACGCGAGGCCACATCCCACTGGGGTGGCTCCCGAGCTGGGCTGATTGCTTGACTGTCCGAGCGCCTGCTGTTTCACCTGTTGATGGAACTGAGCCTCAGACTCGGAAAATGTATGACTCGGAGCCCAAGGTTGAAACTGCAAGTCCCGAGGGCCAGTCCCCCATGTCCAAGACTCCATCCCTCCTCCCTATGTCGTTCCCCTGGCCTGGGAACAAGAAGGCCAGCTAGGGTTGAGGATGGTGAAATGAAGCTTAATGAATAACCCAGGAAGCTTGCCAGGGTGTGCGTTTGGCGGCCTGAGAGCTCAGGGATAGGGACCGGATAATGAATGTGGCTCTGGGGCAGGAGGGGGGTGGGGTGGGGGGCAAGGGTCAGTGACTCGGACCCCTCTCCAGCCTCCTCTGCCCTCTGATGCGACCACTCTGGCTTCCCTACCCGATCCTCTTCCAGATCAGGAGCTTTGGAGCTTGGTCCCTCCGGGTCTAAGCCCTAAGCTTGGCCACAGCTGTGTGACCTCAGGAAAGTGACTCGGCCTCTCTGAGCCAAATCAGACTCCAGGATGTGGCGTTCACTACAATACCCACCTCCCCTGGGTGTTGTGATCATCCTGTGATAGAGCAATGCCATACCCTGTCATGGTCTTCGGTGCAATTGTTACAACACTGTTGTGTCACACCTTTCATCATGGTGACAACAACAACGGCAGCAGCAACAGCAGAGAACACAAAATACTTCCTACTGTTCTAACTATTTTATTTTTTGGCCATGCCGAGCGGTGGGCTTGTGGGATCCAACCTGCAACCCCCTGCGTTGGAAGTGTGGCTTCTTAGCCTCTGGACCACCAGGGAAATCCTGCTACTGTTCTCAATATTTCACAGCTGTTAACTCTTTTGATCTTCACACCAACTCCACAAAGGAAGTTGTGTTTAATCTCACCCCTCATTTGAGAATACTGGGTCTTGCTCTGGTAAGCAGGGCCCTGCTCAGTACATCTTTAATGCAATTGTCTGCTGATGGGTGGGGCTGGGCTCCCTTCCTGTTGTTGTTTGGCCGGGTCCTGGAGTCTACAGGCTCCATTGTAGGGCTAAAGGTGACCTCCAAAAGGACTTATGCCAACACAAACCTTCCAGGACTGCTGCGGCCAGTGTCCCTGTCCCCACAGCAGGCCACTGCCGACCCACACCTCGAAATATCAACAACTTCAGACATGCAGAGGATACCACTCTAATGGCAGAAATTGAAGAGGAACTAAAGAGCCTCTTAATGAAAGTGAAAGAGAAGAAAAGCTGGCTTAAAACTCAGCATTCAAAAAATGAAGATCCAGTCCATGACTTCATGGCAAATAGATGGGGAAAAATGGAAACAGTGACAAATTGTATTTTCTTGGGCTCCAAAATCACTTCGGATGGTGACTGCAGCCATGAAATTGAAAGACCCTCTCTCCTTGGAAGAAAAGCTATGACAAAACTAGACAACGTATTGAAAAGCAGAGACCTTGCTTTGCCAACAAATGTCAAAGTTATGGTTTTTCCAGTAGTCATGTATGTGAGAGTTGGACCATAAAGAAGGCTGAGCACCGAAAAACCGATGCCTTCAAATTGCTGGAGAAGACTCTTGAGAGTCCCTTGAACTGCAAGGAGATCAAACCAGTCAATCCTAAAAGAACTCAACCCATATTCATTGGAAGGACTGTCATTGAAGCTGAAGCTCCCATACTCTGGCCACCTGACTCGAAGAGCCAACTCTTAAGAAAAGACCCTGATGCTGGGAAAGATTGAGGTTGGGAGGAGAAGGGGACAACAGAGGATCAGATGGTTGGATGACTGCCGGGAGCCAGCGTGAGGAATCCCGCCTGTGGCAAAGGTCATGAGGAAGGAAGCCTGACAAAATGCAAGGGCGTGATCAGGCTTCAGGGGATCCCCCTGGAAGTTCCTGAGCATCCACCCCCAAAAACCAGAGTCGGCCTGCTTTACTGTGTTATGCTTTCCACCTACTCTTCTGACATTAACAGGGGGCTGTCCCCCCACCACCTTTTTCTGGAAAAATTTAATTTAGAGCTTTTAGATAATAAATCTCCTGGGCATAATAAAAGTGTTTCAATCCAAAGACCCCTCTGATGGCTTTCTAGCCTGCCTGCCGGACTCTTACAGCTGCGCATGTGACTGCTTGCGGCCTCCCGACCGCGAGAGGCACAGGAAGCTTAAAACATCCTAGGAATGTAGGGGCTTCCAAGGAGTCAAAATCATTAGGACTGATTAAAGGTTTCATTTGTTGAGCCAATACTTGCTGCCAAATTTTCATATCTTTTATTTGTAGATATAGTTGGTATATAGGAAAAACAGATAGTGGCCCTGGCATTAGCAACATTAGATCTTTGAGGTAAGTACTTTCTTTGTTATAACCCACTGCACCTTTGTTCTACAGGAATGTAACTTTATTTAGTACTTTGAGGGTGATGCAGAGTAAAGAAAAAACACTTCTAAGGAAAAAGAGATTTCTGGTTGATAGACATTTATCTAGGAAGAGAGCCATAAAAATGTTAACAGGCCTCTTGGCCAGAGGATAATGTAAACCACCTGAGATCTTTTGTATACAGGAAGGTATGCAAAAAGAAAGCCTGGTCTCAGTGAGGGTCAGGACAGCTGCCCCTGCATAATTCTGCATATTCCATTATTTCTTTATGTATAACTTGGGGTATATAAGCTGATTTTAAAAATAAAGTCTTGCGTCTTGCACCGATGCTGGGCTCCCCCATGTCATTCTTTTCTCCCCCTTTCCAGCTGAATTCCCATCTGAAGTGCGGAGGCTCGCCAAGTTTACTTACTTGCCCTGGCTTCTAAGATCCATGCGAGAGGGAGCCCAAGGTGGGGCACCCTCCGCTACTCAAGTGGACGCCGGCGGCCTAACGGAGATGGTCCAAACCTCTTGTCTCGAGGTTTTTAGTTTTCTGTGTAAACCAAGTTATTCAGCATCTTTTTCTCCACCAATATTTCCTACTACACTATCCATTTCTAATCTCTCTATATATCTGTAGTTAAATAAGTTTTTTCCTAGGACGCCGACTCCGTTCCCGCTTTGAATTCCCTGGATCCACCGGGGCTGGACCCCGGCAGATGACATCACCAACTCGATGGACATGTGTTGGAGCAAGCTCTAGGAGACAGTGAAGGACAGGGAAGCCTGGCGTGCTGGCGTCCATGGCGTCCATGGGGTCACAAAGAGTCAGACATGGCTTAGCAACTGAACAATAACAACGCTTGTGAAAACAGGGCACAGAGAAGTTAAGCAACTTACCCAAAGTTACACAACCAGTAAGTGCAAAGCTGGTATTTGTACTAGAGCCTGGCTTCAAGGTCTGTGTTCTAATTGTTATTGCCTCTTCATGCCAGAAACTTACTGCTACTACTTCATATTTTTTAAAACAACAAACTCCATTTTAAAACTTTAATATCTGTCTTAGCTTCTTTCTAAGCGATAATATCCATAAAATTCTGGATATTATCTTATGCACACACACACAGAGGATATAAATACTCAACTATTAAAATAAAATTTGAGAGGGAACTAAGACCACACACGCTGCAGGGCAACTAAGCCCTTACATGCAACTAGAAAGTCCACACACCCAGATGAAGAGGCAGTGGAGCCAAACAAATAAAACAAACAAAAACCTATGGGAATCTCTTGTCAACACAGAAGGGCTGGCATACAGTGGGCCTGCAGTGAATGTGGCTGTCATGCTTCTTGTCTGAGCATGTATGCTAAGGCCCCCTCTCCTCCAGGGAGTCCTCCCTGATCACACCCCACCCTCAGCTGCCCTTTGGGGACCTTCTGTTCTGTGTCCTCTTAGGGGATGTTAGGGTTGTCACTGAATTGGTATCTTCCTCTTGCCTCAGGCTGGGGGCCACTTCAGGGCATAAATTAGGTTTTACCACCTCCGTGTCCCCAGTTCCCCTTCCAGACAGGACATCTGACAAGGATGGCGTGTGCTTAGTGTGAGGAGGCAATGAAATTGCTAAAGTCCTGCTCAAGAATCATGACCAAGCAATTCACTTTGACCCCCAAGGGCCTGGGAGTTAATCATCAAATCCAGGGACGTCACACTCAGGCCAAGAAGGGCCCAGACCATCTGGGCTGCTACGTGCTTCCTGGACCTCACATCCAGTCTGACATATAGGGGAACTGAACCTTTCCACCGCCCGCCTACGCCATGGACGTGACCAGCTCAGAATCACCCAGTGAGATGCTGATAGAGACAAGACAGGAATCTGATCGTGTCATTCCCCTGACTAATGCAGGGCCCCAAGTGAGGTCCACACCCTGCACTGGTAGGGGCATCCTGTGGGTTCTGGTCCGTGCCCGCCTCTCCAGCCCCAGACCCACTTCCTCTCCTGCCTTTTCCGTACCAGCCCTACTGCGCACATCTGTTCCTGGAACATCCCATTTTTTCAGTTCCTGACCTTTGCTTTCTGTGTTGCTGACTCCTGGCTTCACTCAGTCTCCTCCTCCACGAAGCCTTCCCAGCCTCCAGGGGCCAGGCAAGGTACCTGCTCTGGGCACCCACAGCCCTGGCCCTCCCCACTTCCTGCCAACATCTGACAACTGATCACAGCTGCTCTTCAGTGGCCCCTTGGGGCTTACTTATTTTGTTTGGCTGCATCCGAGTCTTAGTTGCATTACGTGAGATCTTTGGTTTTCGCCCAAGGCCTCTCTAATTGTGGCACACTGGCTCCAGAGTGTGCAGGCTTAGTAGCTGCAATGAGGCAACTACTTACTTCCCTGATCAGGATCGAACCCACGCCCCCTGCATGGCAAGGCAGATTCTTAACAACTGGACCACCAGGGAAATCCCTCTTTGGGGCTTCTTGAGGGCAGGGGACATGCTGTCTTGCTTGAGGCTAATGGTCCCAGGGCTTGATCTAGAGTCAGTGCCCGATAAATATTCTTGGAATGAATGAATTGATTGTCAGAGTTATTCATTTGAACAATAAATAATTGTTTGAGTCCCAGTGTTGGGCATAAAATATCAGAGATGAGGAGGAACTTCAGAACGGAACATGCCTTTCTCATGAGACAGATAATAATTGTTTCTTTATCCTTGTTTTCTCTTCTCAGACCTAAGCTGAAGTTGACAGTGGTCCAGGGGAAGTGGCTTGGCATTTGGGACAAGCACTGGATTTGGAGGTGTCTATGTCACAGCAGAGGTGATCCAGAGGGAGGGGTAAAGCGTGACCCTTGCTGGCTGGGTGGCCTTGGCCAAGTGAGTTCCCATTTCTGGGCCTCAGTTTTTTTTTAATCAGTAAAATGGGGCCAGGTCATCACATGTCTGGGACAGCAAACCGAGAAGATCTTGTCCCCTTTTTCTTCCAGCGGAGAGCTAGCCCTTTAACCACGGGGGGAGGGGCCAAGGCCACAGGAGGCTGCAGGGAGTTGGCACAGCTGGTGCCCAGGAAGGCCGGTGGGCAGCGGACTGGCCCTGAGCTGGTCTGAGAACTGTCGGGAAGGAAGGTAAGTGGGTCTGGGCCCAAGTAGGGCCCTGGGGCTCGGTGTGCAATTGTGAATGTGAGTAGAGGTTTGTTTGGAAGGTTCTGGAGCCAAGTCCCAGCTGGCTGGAAAGTGGGAGAGTGAGGCTGTCCGAAGTCCTCCCACAGGCTCAGCTCTGGGTGCCTGTGGCCTGTCTGCCTTGCAGCAGAAGGCTGGGGGCCCAGGACCTGGAAGATAGGGGAGCCCACCCTGGTTCCAGGGTGGTAGGGCTGGGCATTCTGGCAACTAAGAGGTCGCTGAGGTTCCCAACCCTGGCGTCAACGATTTGGCTGCAGAGTGTCGCCCGGGTGGCCTCTGGAGAAAAGCTGAAGGACAAAGAAGGTGGAAAAGGCAGTTAGCTGGTCTTTATCCAAATCCATAGATGTAGCAGGTGCCCTCATGGGCGTCTGGGCTTGATAAAGCTGTTGGCAACCTGGGGCTCATTCATTTAACTGATGCCTGCTGTTCTTTTCTGGGCAATCTAACCAAGAGGGCTGAGGAGCCTGAGGACTGAGCCAGCACCATTTGCTTCTAAAGACAACCGGTGGTCAAGTGCTAAATGCTCACATCTTTCATCATCATAATAATGCTACTATAAAAGAGAACGTACAGCATGGTGGGGAAGGGCACAGATGCCAACTTGTACTGCCTGACTTGGAGTCCTGGTCATGCCATTTCTAGCTGTGCAACCTTGGGCTGGTTATTAATACTTAACCTCTCTGAGCCTCAGTTTCATTGTCTATAAAGTGGAGTTAATAATTGAACCTATCTCAGGGTTGTTGTAATTATTATAAGGTGCTTGACATGGTGCCTGGCTCACAGTAATTCCCACATAACTATTAGCTGTTACTGTGCGTGAGGCAGAGTTGATGTCTTTACTATCTAATATAAGACCTCGCTTAATCCTCACAGTGGTCCTGTGATGCCCAAGTTCTTCTTCCAGTTTGTTGTGTGGTTAGTTCATTCTCCTTTTTTTAGGTCTCAGGTTTAAAAAAAATTTTTTTTTAATTAATTTATTTATTTGGCTGCACCGGGTCTTAGTCACAACATGTGGGATCTTCATTATCCCCTTATAAGACTATAAAGTTCCCTCCAAGAGTAGATGTCTGTCTTGTTCATCATGGTACCCCCAGTTCCTAGGTCCGGGCTTTGTAAACGTTCTAGAGTAAGGATGAGCATATTGGCATCGTTAGAAGACCCCAAGGAAATGACACCTCCAAAAGACTCAGCCAATTTCTGGCACATAATAGGGACTCAACAAAGAATATCTGTTATTATTATTGCACTGGGCTGCTCAGTCATATCTGACTCTTTGTGACCCCATGGACTGTAGTCTGCCAGGCCCCTCTGTTCATGGGATTCTCCAGGCAAGAATACTGGAGTGGTTAAATCTGCACTCTAACCTGTGAGTCGGGATGTTATTATTCCCATTTTAGAAGGGAAAACAGGCACAGAGAGGTTGAGACATTTGCCTGAGTCACACAGCCAGGAAGTCATAGCTGGTTTCTAACTTTTCCCTCTGATTCACCCCAAAACTCAAATTCTTGGGCTCTGGAGCCAAGGTGAAGCCAGGGCTGGGTCTGCTGGATTTGGGTGGCTCTCCCCCACTGCCATGAATTTTCCTGGATGGAGCTGGGTGGAAGTGTTTCAGGCTTTTCTCTGCCTGGGGAATCTCAGGGCCATCCCAGCAAGGACTCCGAGTCAAATTCAGGGATAAGAGACCTGGAACCCTTTGATGTGGGGAGCCCAGTCCTGACTTGGTTAAGTGTGGACTAGAAGCTTTGAGCTGGTGGTAGCTGATGGAGGTTGATGCGCTCTCCCTAGTGGCAAGTAGTGGAACTGCAAGGGGCGGCCCAACGCGTTTCCCTCTCAAAGGAAAAACAGCGTTTGCTCCTTAAAAAAAAAAAAACAAAACAAAATAAACAAACAAAAAAACCCTTATACTTTCCCTCCCTTCTAATTTCCTCCCTCTCTGCTTCTCGCCCTTTCACACTGGTTCATTCACTCACTCACTCACCAGCAGTTTAGCTTCAAATCTCCCAGCGGCTTCCCATAGCAAGCAGAAATAGAATAATATCCCAACTCCTCTCTGTGGGCTGGAACGCCCTCCCCAACATCCCTGCTTACCTCTCCTTGTTCAGTCCCTCGGTCTTGCCCAACTCTCTGTGACCCCTTGGACAGTAGCACGCCAGGCTTCCCTGTCCTTCATTATCTCCTAGAGTTTGCTCAAACTCATATCCATTGAGCTGGTGATGCCATCCAACTATCTCATCCTCCGTCGCCCCCTTCTTCTTCTGCCTTCAATCTTTCCCAGCATCAGGGTCTTCTCCAAAGTGTCGGCTCTTCGCATCAGGTGGCTAAAGTATTGGAGCTTCAGCTTCAGTCCTTCCATTGAATATTCAGGGCTGATTTCCTTTAGGATCAACTGGCTTGATCTCCTTGCAGTCCAAAGGATTCCTCAAGACTCTTCTCCAGCACCACAAGTTGAAAGCATCAATGCTTTGGTGCTCAGCCTTCTTTAGAGTCCAATTCTCACAAGACTAAGCACCTTTTTTGCTTGACTAATACTCTCGCCTCTACCCAGTCCCTTGTCTCATCAGCGCCCAGAACACTCCAAGTTAATCTCCCTCAAGCGGTGGCTCCATCTGTTGTTCCCTCTGCAGGAATGTTTTCCCTTGCTTCTTTTCTTGTTCATCTCAAAGTTTCCCCTTTGTTGTTGTTTACTTGCTAAGTCGTGTCTGACTCTGTGACCCCATGGTCTGTAGCCCGCCAGGCTCCTCTGTCCATGGCATTTCCCAGGCAAGAATACTGGAGTGGGTTGCCATTTCCTTCTCCAGGGGATATTCCTGACCCAGGGATTGAACCCACGTCTCCTGCATTAGCAGGCGGATTCTTTACCACTGAGTCACCAGGGAAGCCCTCCCTCTTTGAGAAGCTGCAGATCAAAAGAAAATTAAATTGTCTCTCGACCAACCAAAATGCACAGCTCCCTTCTGCAACCCAATTCAAACTGTTAAAAACCTTAACTGTCACCATCTGCAAAACCGACTATTAATCACATTTAGTGAGACGATTGGAATTTTGAACACTTAGCAGATATTTGATGTTGTTAAGAAATGATTGTTAATATTTTTAGATGTGATAATGGTATTGTGATTACATTTTTAAAAATGAACATCAGTGAGGTCTAATTTCCATGAAATAAAATTAGCTTACTCAAGGTTAGAATTTGAAGAGTTTGGACAAATGTATACTGCTCTGAAACTGTGGCTACAATGTTTAAAAAGAGTTCTTTAATTTTATAGCTACATGCTGAAATATTTACAGATCAAATAATATGGGAGGAAAATATAATGATAAAGGTGGAAAAAATAATAATACGGGAAGGGGGATGGGTACAGATATGGAACAAACAAGCCAGGCATGAGCTGATGACTGTTGAAGCTGAGTGGCGGCTACATCAGATGGTTCTTGACACTTTTTCTGTGTTTAAATTTTCCATAGTACAAGGTTTTAATTTTTTTTCCCTGAGGTATACGGGCTTTTTGTTTGCCAACCAGTGGTAGGATCTGTGTCCCCTACATTGGAAGTGCAGAGTCCCACCAGTGAAGTCCCCTTAATACAATTTTTTTTTTTTAAGTTTCTTTCCTGGGAGAGGGTCTTCCCTGACTACCCTCGATAAAATAGTGCCTTCCCCACTAGGTCATTCCAGGTTGCAATTCTTTGATTCTCTCTCCCCAACTAAAACCTGGGGCTGCCTCTGACCTGTCCACTCCTGGATCCCTAACCCTGAAACTGCCTGGCAGACCGTAGGTGCTCAGGAATGGTTTTTTTTTTTTTTTGAATCAGTGAATGGTGACTGCATAAACTCGCGCAGTCTCATGCATTCATCGCCGCTATTGGCCATGTTCTCCATTCTCGCGCTGTAGCATCCACATTAACAGAAGAAAAGTGCCCTTAGTACAAATCTCCTTGACTGGATGGTCAAACTGAGGCCCAGAGAGGTGCCGACACTTGCCTGGAGCCTCACAGCTTGGCAGCCACCGGGGATGAAGGGAGCCAAGCCAAGGGGCTCCTCCCTCCCCCTCCCCGGTCCTAGTTAGAGGGACTCGGCGGCAGCCGCCTGGGCTGTGACGCTCGGGTCCTACTGCAGGCCCTCCGGGTGGTTGCCGAGATGAAGAGCCCCCTGGAGGAACGCGCCGAGGGTGAGCCCTTCCACGTCGTCACGCCTCTGCTGGAGAGCTGGGCGCTGTCCCAGGTGGCCGGCATGCCTGTCTTCCTCAAGTATGAGAATGTGCAGCCGACCGGCTCCTTCAAGATCCGCGGTATCGGGCATTTCTGCCAAGAGGTGAGGGCAGGAGGGGAGGAGTGAGGTTGTAGAGCCGGGGAGTGCTATGGGCAGGACGAGGGATGGGGAGAGTTGGGAGTACGATGTGGCGGTATGCTGCCCTGTGCTTAGTCGCTCCGACTCTTGGCAACCCCATGGACGGTAGCCCGCCAGGCTCCTCTGTCCATGGAATTCTCCAGGCAAGCATACTGGAGTGCGCTACGATGAGGAGAGTCTAACTCCCTCCCCCCCAGGGCTCCAGGACACCTGCTCGGGTCATCCCCCGCCCACGTTCCTTGTCTTCCTAGGTGGCCAAAAAGGGATGCAGACACCTGGTGTGTTCCTCAGGTAAGCCTGCTCCCTTCCTACTTCGTGAGGGTCCTCGGGGCTGGGTGTGGTGGTGGAGGAGGAGAGTTGGAGCTGCAGGAGGTGGCTCGGCCTCTTGTTAGAGGTCCAGTCTTATCAAGGCCATGGCAGATGGGCTCGGCCTCTTGTTAGAGGTCCAGTCTTATCAAGGCCATGGCAGATGGGCTCGGCCTCTTGTTAGAGGTCCAGTCTTATCAAGGTCATGGCAGATGGCTGCCTTGTATGTCCTGCTCCCTTCCCATCATGCAAGCCCCCTGGTAGAAAGTGATGGAAACCCAATTCATACAGGTTTAAATTACAGACTCCAAAAATCAAAGAAGTCTTGGGATAATGGGTCTAGGCACAGCTGGACCCAGGTGGTTTCCTCTGTATCTCTCCTTTTCTTGGTTTACCTTCCCTCTACACTAACTCTTCTCTCTGTATGGCCTGCCTGATGGCCATCGGGAGTTTTAGGCTTGCCTCCTACCATCCTGCCAACCGTAGTGAAAGGGGAGGACCCCTTCCCCATGGTCTCCTCGATCTATGAATTGGTCTTTTTGGCCCAGCTTGTATCATGCACTCGTCCCTGAATGAGTCATGGTTCAGGTGATTGAGTTCTCTGATTGGCTCCACCTAGATCACATGTCCACCTCTGGGGCCAGTGGGGCGGGGCGGGGCGGGGGGGGGGGGGGTGCACATAAGCGTAGGAAGGAGTGACTCCCAAAGGAAAATTGGAGGGCAGGCGGGCAGGAGAATAGTATGTCAATAGACTAGCAACTGCCCACAGCACCCTCTTCTACTGCCTCTGCAGGGGGTAACGCGGGCATCGCAGCTGCTTATGCCGCCCGGAAGCTGGGCATCCCAGCCACCATTGTGCTCCCCGAGGGCACCTCTGTGAAGGTGGTGAAGAGGCTGCAGTGGGAGGGGGCCGAAGTTCAGCTGACTGGAAAGGTAAGGACCCCAAGAAGGGCAAAGCAGCTGGAGGGGCTGTTCCTCCTTAATCCCTTCCTCGCCCCTGAGAGACTCTTTTTCCTTTTGGTGAACTATGCCTGGGACCCAGTTATCCCTTAGGATGGCTGAGCTCAGGGGCGAGTGAGATGTGATGTATATTAAGGACTGAGATCTGTCGACTTGTCTCTCTCCATTTGGAGAAGATTTCCTGTGTGAACCCAGGAGAAACAGGAAGCTGGGGATTATCAGGATAGTATCTGTCTCCCTGTGTGTGTGTGTGTGTGTGTGTGAGTGTGTGCTCAGTCCTGTCCAACTCTTTGCAACCCCATGGACCGCAGCCCACCAGGCTCCTCTGTCCATGGAATTTTCCGGGCAAGAATACTGGAGTGGGTTGCCATTTCCTACTCCACCTCTCTACCTTCCTCCTCACTAACCCTTGGTATTATTCACTATACATTTTTACCATTCAATAAGACAAGAAATGTAAAGATCACGATAGCATCATCCACCACTCTGAGTCCACCTGATATGAAAGGATATCATCTGATGAGGACATCACTGGCTCACTTTGTTACCAAAGAAACAGACTTAACATATAACCCTTCTCCTTTCCTGGGAAGAAGGAAAAAAAAAAAGTCTATCCATCCATCCAGCTGGCTGTCATCCCTAGAAAACAGGTTTTATCTTTAATTAAGTAATAATTAACAATTAATTATTGGGCTTCCCTTGTGGCTCAGATGGTAAAGAAACTGCCTGCAATGTGGGATACTCAGGTTTGATCCCTGGGTCAGGAAGATCCCCTGGAGAAGGAAATGGCAACCCACTCCAGTATTCTTGCCTAAAGAATTCCGTGGACAGAGGACCCTGGTGGGCTATAGTTCTTGGGGTCTCAAACAGGCTTTATCTTTAATTAATTAATAATTGGTGGTGGTGGTTTAGTAGCTGAGTCATGTCCAACTCTTGTGATCCCTTGGACTGTAGCCCGCCAGGCTCCTGTGTCTATGGGGATTCTCCAGGCAAGAATACCGGAGTGGGTTGCCATTTCCTTCTCCAGGGGATTTTCCCAACTCAGGAACTGAACCCAAGTCTCCTTCATTGCAGGCAGATTCTTTACAGAATGAGCTGTTAATTAATTATTAAGGTTTTTTCCCCACAACATGTGGGATTTTAGTTTCCTGACCAGGGATCGAACCCACACCCCCTGCATTGGAAGCTCGGAGTCCCTTCTTCCCAGCACCACAGGCTGGTGGGCTTTGTTCTTATCCAGCCTGGCAGCTGAACTTGTCCCACCTGAATTGTGGGAATCACGTGGCATCCTTTTCTCCACGCGGAAGCTCTGCCATTGTCTCACGAGGCTGCTGGGTCCACACCAGCTCTGGTCTCACCCCTGGGGGTCTCCCCAGTCCATCAGGCCCTGGAGTCATCCAGGAGACTTCTGGCATTGCTCCAACCTCTGTAGCTGTCTGATTCCCATCTTCTGAAGGTCTTGGTTTCTCCTTAGATCTGGGACGAGGCCAATCTGAGGGCACAAGAGTTGGCCAAGAATGATGGCTGGGTGAACGTCCCTCCGTTTGACCACCCCCTGATATGGTAAGGCTGGTGTCCCTTCCCCTATGGAGCTCAGTGCTGGGAGACCCTCATTCAGTCAGGGTCCTCCCATTGGACAGAAGGGAAAATTGAGGCCCAGAGAGGAGAAGAGGCTTGGAAGTCAGGCACACAGAGGTCCAGACTCCACCTCTGCCACTCCTGAGTTGTATAACCCTGCAAAGCGTCTTAGCACCCTACACCTCAGTTTCCACATGTGTAAGATGGAAATGCTAGGAATAAATCGCCTTGACTAAGTGTGTACTTTGGGACACGTTTAATCCATTTAGTCCTCCCCAAGAGAGATAGATTTTTTATGCCCATTTCACAGGTGAGGGAACTGAGGCCTGGAGGGGTCAAGAAACTCGCCGAAGATCACACAGCTAGTAAGTGGTGGAGACCTTGAGTCCCAGACCCAGGACGTGAGTTGGCCTGATTCCAAGTGATACAGTGGTCTGCCCTTTTATTTTTGGCCATACCGTGTGGCATGCAGGATCTTAGTTCCCAGACCAGAGATCGAACCCATGGCTCCTGCAGCGGAAGCGAGGAGTCTTAACTACTAGGCCACCAGGGAAGTCTCATGCTGGTCAGCTCTTAACCAGACACACGAACGCTGCCTCTTTCCAAAGTTGTGGAACGGATGAAATGGGTTGAGAAAGTGCCGGGGAGGCTGACGAAGGGGAGAAAGAATGAGTGAGCGAGTGAGTGAGTGAACCGAGTGTGGCAGGGCCTCCCCTCCTCCTGCCGTGGGCGGGGCGGGGGCTGGCACTGTGGGGGGTTGTGCCCTGTGCGCCTTGGGGACCGGGCCGCCCTCATCCCGGCCCTCTCGCCCACCCCCTCGTCCCACAGGGAAGGCCACAGGAGCCTGGTGCAGGAGCTACAAGCAGCGCTGGGGACCCCACCGGGCGCCCTGGTGCTGGCAGTCGGGGGTGGAGGCCTCCTGGCCGGGGTGTCAGCTGGGCTGGCAGAGGTGGGCTGGCAACACGTGCCCATAATCGCCATGGAGACCCAAGGGGCACACTGCTTCAACGCGGCCATCAAGGCAGGCAGGCTGGTGACGCTTCCCGGCATCACTAGGTAGGCATGGGCTGGGGGCATTTGTGGGGTGCTGGGCTGTCCCGGGGCTTCTCAGCCCCAATTAGGGAGGGTGGGAGCACTCAAGGGAGTCTCCTTTTATTTTTTTAATTAAAAAAAAATTTTGGCTGCACCACATGGCAAGTGGGATCTTATTTCCTTGACCACGGATAGAACGTGTGCCTTCTGCAGTGGGAGTGCACTGCAATGCTAGTGACGTCCTTAAGTATTTAATTATCTTTTAATTTTTCTTTTCTTTTTATTTTGGCTGTGCCATACGGTATGTAGGACTTTAGTTCCCCGAGCAGGAATGGAACCCAGCCCCTTGCATTGGAAGGGCAGAGTCTTAACCACTGGATCACCAGGGAAGTCCCTCCATGGGGTCTCCTTAATCCTGCATGACTGATCTATAGCAATTTTTCGTTCCCTACTTAAACCCATCAGCACGTTCCCCAAGCTCTCAGGCTGGAATCAGACCCCACCGTACTCCACTCCAGCCACTGGCCTGTCTTCCTGTCCCTTGAATGGGCTGGGCACTTTCCTCCCTCCACACTTTTGCACAGGCTGTGTCCTCTGCCCGGAAGTGCTGGGATTCCATCTTCTTCTGGTTGGTTTCTCTCCCCCAGAGAGGGTCTCCCCTCAACCCTGTCATTGGAGGTTTTCTTCCCAAGTTCTCCCCCATGGCATCTTTCTACAGTGGGTATTTATTTACTTATCCTTGGGTTTCCTTATTCACTGTTGTCTCCGCTCCCAGACTTGGATCTGGATAAGAGCAATAACCATAACCGAAACTAACACTTTTATAAAACTCACTATCTGGAAGGCTCTCTTCTAAGCACTTGAAATGCTTTAACTCATTCTCCACGACAACCTCGTGAACCAGCTATTCTTCTTCATCTTATTTTGGCCTTGCAGCATGTGGGATCTTAGTTCCCCAACCAGGAGCTGAACCTATGTCCCCTGCAGAGGAAGCTCAGAGTCTTAACCATTGGATTGCCAGGGAAGTTCCGCCAGCTAATATTATTATCTCTGTTTTTCAGATGAGGAAACTGAGGCTCAGAGAGGCAAAGTGACTTTCCCAAGGTCACACGGCTAGTTTAGAACCCAGGTTTGAAACCAGGCAGCCTGGCACCAGAGTCCATGCTGTGGGCCACTTAGGACTCAGCGTCAGTTCTGTTGAGCTCAGCAAAAGCTCTCCTGGCCCTGAAACACTGCCCAGCTCAGGAAAATACCAGCAGGTAGGTCATCCCAAGCACAGAGGTAAAGAGCATGGACTCTGGAGCCAGACTGCTTGAATTTGAATCCACATTCTGCTGTTGACTAGCTGTGTGTCCTTGAGCAAGTTGCTCAACCTCTCTGAACTTCAGCTTCCTGACCTATAAAATGGGACTCATACATTTCTAACTCCCAAAGGAGATTGAAAGACTTAAAACAGAAAATCCTGGGGACTTCCCTGGAAGTGGCCCAGTGGTTACAACTCTGCGCTTCCACTCCAGGGGTGCGGATTCAATCCCTGGTCCCGGATCTAAGATTCCCACACGCCAGGCTGTATGGTGCGACCGAAAAATAAAACAAACAAAAGACCCCACAGGAAAATCCATGCATCCAGCACCCTGTAAATAGTCAATAAATACAGGTATAGTATAGACACGATAAGTGGTTATGAATGAATACAATGAAAGAATCATTTTCTAGGCTTGGCTTTCTGGGGTCTGTGTGAGAACAGCACAGTCATGGTTGTAGAGTCAGAGGGTTGTGTGCTCACCAGCTATTCATGGGACACAATTTTTGAGTGCTTCCCCTGACTCAGGCATTGCTCTAGACTCTTAAAATGCTGAGTCCTGGGCCTGCTGCAGGATGGGAGGGGTGCCTGGGGCTGGGGAGGGCTGAGGCTGTACAGGGAGGAGACCTGATTCCCCACCTCTTCTCCACACCCCTGCCTTCCCCGCCCCAACTGCCCGCTCCTGCAGTCTAGCCAAGAGCCTGGGGGCCAGGACAGTGGCTGCACGGGCCCTGGAGTGTACGAAAGAGTTTAGGATCTTCTCTGAGGTGGTGGCGGATGCTGAAGCCGTGAGTGCTGTGCAGCGATTCCTGGGTGAGTGAGCAGTGCCCTCCACCTGGGCTTGGAAACCCACGAGGTCCCTGGACCCCCTGGGGAGATGGTGTTTTTCTCTTGTCCATATCCTCAGTGCCTATCACAGGGCTGGGTATATAGTAATCATTCAGTAAGTGTACACTGAGTGGATGGAAGGGGTGGGGGTGAAGAAGTGTGTCCTCTCTCTAGCCTCCAGAGTTCTGTACATATTCATCTTCCCTCTGGCTGCCCATCCTGGCCCTGCTGCCTATTGGTTTCATGTAACTAAAGGGCTACTCAACACATCATGGCACCTCCTCCAGGAAGCCTTCTCTGATTTCCCACCCCCACCCCACCCGGGCAGAAGACTTCCTGTGTACCAGTCCACCATTCTTTCAAGTGCCAGATTCTTACTCACCTACATCACTAGACTGTGAACTCTGTGAGGGTGGGGGTTGGTATGTCTTGCTCACTGTTGTGTTCCCAGGGCCTGCCAGGGAGGGAGTGCTCAATAAATATTTGTTGAGTGAATGTATGAATGTATGAGTGAGTGGAAAGGTGGATAATGAATAGGTAGATGGGTGGCTGGCTGGTTGGATGGATTGATGGGCAGTGGATTGACAAATGATATAGAAATGGATGGATGGATGGATGGGTGGACACATTGATTAATGGATACATTGATGGATGGACAGACAGTCAAATGATGGATGAATGGATGGATGGATGGATGATACAATGATTGATAGATACACTGATAGATGGACAGACAGACAGTCTAATGATGGATGGATGGATGGATGAAAGGCAGATGGATGGAGGGATAGATGGTCAGATTGATGGATGGACAGAGGGTCAGACAAATGATAGATTGTGAGATGGATGCCTGGATGGCTGGCTTCATGGAACTGCATTGCCCAGAGCCTGCTGAGCACTAACTGGTTTTCCCTCCTTTTCCTCCCCTCCACCCCCATCCCCCTCTCTGGGCAGATGATGAGCGAACACTGGTGGAGCCTGCCTGCGGGGCAGCCTTAGCTGCCATCTACTCAGGCCTCCTGGGGAGGCTCCAGGCTGAGGGCCACCTGTGCCCTTCCCCAGCCTCAGTCGTGGTCATCGTGTGTGGAGGCAACAGCATCGATAGTGGGGAGCTACAGGCTCTGAAAGCCCAGCTGGGCCAGGATTGAGGGCTCCTGGTTTGGGAGGGCCGGCTGGGTTCCAGCGATCCCCAAGAGGCTCCTGGACACCCATATAGCTGGTCGAGGAGCCTCTGGGCTCATGGAAGGCAGTAGAAGCCGCCCTGTGCTGCTGTGCTGGCAGCCTCCTTCAGGAGGCCCACCTGAACTTGTCCCTTTGGCCTTCCTGCAGCTCTGGCCAATAAACCCTTTCTGAGTTGAGTCTGTAACTCCAGCAGGTCCTTTTTTTTTTTTTTTTTAAATCTCCGTGGACTCAGGGAAGGCGCACAGCAACCTTGATGTCAGTGCTCTAATAAAGTGACTCTTCATATCCTACAGCTTGGGCAATAAAGCCAAGAATTCAAAACTCGGGTTTCTAAGGGAATCTGGCCATGCTGAGTTCCTTACCAGGCTTCTGTTACCTAGGGGACCTGCTCAGGAAGGGGAGGGAACATTCTGTCACTTCTCAGCCCTGGGTCAGTGAGGACAACTCCACCAATCTTTTTTAAAAAGTATTTTATTCATTTATTTTTGGCTGCGCTGGGTCTTCGTTGCTGCTCATGGGCTTCTCATTGCAGTGGCCTCCCTTGAGGAGTGGGGGCTCTGGGGCCCGTGGGCTCATTGGTTGTGGTGCATGGGCTTAGTTGTCCCGAGGCATGTGGGATCTTAGTTCCCAGACCAGGATTCGAACCCGTGTCCCCTGTATCGGCAGGCAGGTTCTTAACCACCGAAACACCAGAGAAGTCCCTTCACCAATCTTCACAAAATACTTGTCATGTGCCAGAACTTCTAAGAACTTTCTCTTCGTTGTCCTTTTTAACCTTCACAAAGGCATCATGGATTAGAAACCATTATTATCGTCCCTGTTCTACAGATGGGGACACTGAGACTCGAGAAGGTGACATACCTCGATTAAGGGCGCACAGGCTGCAATGTAGACCAGCCCATTTCAAATCCAGTGATTTTTAACACGGACTTCCCTGGGTGACTCAGACGGTAAAGCGTCTGCCTGCAATGCGGGAGACCCGGGTTTGATTCCTGGGTTGGGAAGATCCCCTGGAGAGGGAAAGAGCAATCCACTCCAGCACTCTTGCCTGGAAAATCCCATGGACAGAGGAGCTGCAGAGTCGGACACGACTGAGTGACTTCACTTTCACTTTTCACTTTTCTGTATTTCTTCGATTGCCACCTTTTTTTTTTTTGCCTGGCGGGCCATTGGAGAAGGAGGTATGGCCTCTGGGTGGGTCTGGACACATCTGAGGGTCACAAAGAGGGAGGGGACTGATTCTGGAAATGGGTGCCGGCCGGCCCTGGAAAGGGAGCCCTTTGAAAACAGAGGAAATCAGAATCCTTTGCAGCCACCAGGGGGCAGCAAAGCGTCTCCAATGGAAAGGCAGAGCCTCCAGGCAGGTGAGACCCGTCCTAGGGTCTTCCTTGGCTCCAACCTGCTAGGGGGTGCTGCAAGTCCCAGAGACAGATGGCCTCACGAGGTCTTGGCATGGGGAGAGCCCTATCCGACCCCTCCCAGTGCTGCAGGAAACAAAGGTCAGTGTGGGGGCCACTTGCATCACAGCTCAAGGCAGAATTCACCTCCCTGTTGGGGCTGCATCATGTGTGACCCTGTGTGACCCCGAGCAAGTGCCTTCCCCTCTCTTGGCTTCAGGCTGCCCCTCTGTGCTGCAGGAGGCCCACTTGCGGCTTCCCACCTCCTTTCCTTGGGCCAGACTGCTCCCTCCACCAGGTGTCTCCTCCGTTTCTCGAGAGGAGGATTTGAGAGCGGCAGTGGCCTCCTTCTGCCTCAGCTTCACCTTCCCTTTGATCGCAGACATGACTTCGGTTGCCAGCCTCCAGAACGCAGACTTATGTCCTTGTGAATTACCAGAAGAGACACTGAATGCCCCAGAGCCAGGCTTGAGCCTGAAATTTTTCCTACTCACTACCCTGGTGACCTTGAGTAAATGATGCTCTGGTTTAGTGCCTCAGTGTTCTAATCTGTAAAATGGGTTGTGTGCAGATTATTATAAGAACTCAGCATAAGTAGTCTTTCAGTCATTGCTAGTTCTTACCATCTTCTGAGCATTCCTCCCCCAGCCATGAGGGGTGTGGAGCATTTATTCTTGTATTGAGCTTGTGTGTTTTGTATTGTACTGTGTGCTAGGGGTCTTAACAGTCATTTCATTTCATTTATTTTAATTGGAGGATAATTGCTTTACAAGGTTGTGTTGATTTCTCCTGCACAACAACCTGAATCAGCTGTAAGTATACAGAGACCATCTCCACACCCAGGTGAGTTGGCAGGGCCCGTCTCCATTCCAGGTGCTCTGTCTCCCAGTCGGGCTCCTGTCCTTGGCTGCACCCTTGGGAGACTTGTCAGCTGCTGTTTACTCCTCTCCTGGTCTCGGCAAGCTGGAGATAAGATGCCGAGGGGTCTGTTGACCCTGTCTGGATAACACGCATCCGTTACCTTGGTGTGTGGCCCTTCCTGGTTGACACCCAAGGAATGGCAAGGGCAGGGTGGGGACACGGAGAGAGAGGGGCATGGATGGTTGAAGCTGAGGTGATGGTTGTTATGACCTGATCCAGCAGGATGGGCACCGGGGCTGAGAGACTCTTGCCATTGCCTCTGCCCTCCTGGGGACCCGCAGATTTTCTGTGTTGGTCTAGGGCTGCAGGACCGACCCAGAGCCTACCCCAGGCATGGCAGGGGCATGGAAAGATGGAAGCGGCTCGTGGTGGGAGTGATGGTTGCTGGGGGCCGACAGCTTCCCCGTATCCCAGGAACGGCTGATGGGAGGCTCTGTGTCCAGAGAGGTGTGGGGGGTGGCTAGAAAAGCCAGCCCCTCTTGCAACCTCAAGGTAAGAGCATCTCTGTGGTCCCATGCAGAGAGCAGGGAGCCTCCTGTGATCGGGCTGAGCCCTGACTCCACCAGTGCCCTCCCCTCCTCCTGTTCACCTCCTACCCCCTGCCCTGCTTTCACTCTGAGGGCGCCCTTGATGCATCACGCGCCAGGAACTCCTATCTCAGGCGCTGCTCGTGGAAAACCCAACCTCAGTGGGCCCTCTTCCTCTGGCCCTGTCCCATTGGCTTCTCCCTTCCCCAATGTTTGTGCTTTTTAAACTCCACCAAAAATGTCACGGGCAGGTTTCTTGCCTGGCTTCCAAATTCCCTGATAAATTCCACTGGCTGGGCAACCCCAGGAGAGGTTTTCTGGAGCAAGGAACTCCATAAATCACTCTGCTGCCACTCCGGCGTGGGCAATATCTTATGTAAAAAGGTGTTTCCTGGGAGCGCCACAGGCAGGAGAATCCTATTACAAGCCGCCCCATTAATTATAAAGAGTCAAGTCGACCCTTTGCTGCGATTTTTTATCTTAAGTCTGAAAACTGATTACCTTCACCAATACTTCCCCTTCCAAAAAAGAAAACCCTAAAAAATAAATGTTTGAAGAACAAATACCAAAGTTTCTCCTTTTAGGGGAGAACCAACAGAGAGAGAAAGAGAGAAGGGGGTGGGGGAGAGAAAGTGGTGGGAAAGAATTTTTTTTTTCCTCCTTTTAATGTAAAAGTTATTGAGCGCTTGGTTTTTCAATTTCCTGGACTCCTCCACCCCAGGAATTCCGTGCTGTAATTCGTCCCATGTTACACGTGAGGGAAACTGAGGCTTACCTGAAGTTACAGGACCTAGCCTTTTCTTCTGAGGTGGATATTTGAAGACCTGGGTTCAAAACCTACCTCCACCTCTTAGAAGCTAGGACCCCGGGGCAGATGAATTAACCTCTCTGGCCTCCAAATTCTTCTCCTGCGAAGTGAAGAAAGAAAGCACCCCCTCCAAGGAGATGACATGCAACAGCCAACAGAGGGCTGAAGCTGGGCTTGTCCCTTGCCTGGTCCCTTGCCTCCCCACTGTCCTGCCTGCTGCCAGTCTTGAGGCTGCCCTGACTCCCATCCCCAGTCTATTCCACACTAGCAGCCAGAATAGTCTTTTAAAAATTAAAAAAGAAATTTTTTTTTTGGCTGTGCTGGGTCTTCATTGCAATGAGCAGGCGTCCCTAGTTTG
Source organism: Oryx dammah (assembly GCF_014754425.2). Classification (NCBI taxonomy): domain Eukaryota; kingdom Metazoa; phylum Chordata; class Mammalia; order Artiodactyla; family Bovidae; genus Oryx; species Oryx dammah. Next base: position 60,393,540 of record NW_024070196.1, on the reverse strand, counting down.
GGCACGCAGGCTCAGTAGTTGTGGCACGTGGGCTTAGTTGTTCTGCAGTATCTGGGGTCTTAGCTTCCTGACCAGGGATAGAACCTGTGTCCCCTGCATTGGGAGCCGATTCTTCACCACTGGACCACCAGGGAAGTCCCCAGAAGAGTCTTAAGCCCAAGGCAGAGTCTTGCTCCTGTTGCTGAAACTCTTCCCTACCCCTGGCTGCGTTTCAGATAAAGGGCTGACCCCTCACCTAGGCCCACCGGGCCCTGTATCATCTGGTTTTGCAGACTTTTGAGGTCTCTCCCCTAGACTCACCAAACTGCAGCTTTTTCTCTTTCTAGAACTCACCAAGCTTGATCCTGTCGCAGGGCTACTGTCTGTGTTCTTCCCCTTGCCTCTCACACTCTTCCAGATCTCAGCCAAGTCGGCAACTTCTCCTTCTGCACTCTGGCATCCCTCCTCTGGGGGGCCCTCCTGACCCACCTCCTGACACTCAGGGCCAGGACGAAGGCGAGGCGAGGGAGGCACTAACTTTTGGAGCAAAATGTAATGGGTGCCACAAAACTTAAATTTTAAAAACAGGAAAAACCCCTCAGAAATAAGAAAAAAGATTGTAATCAAACAACTCTAAAATGAAAAATACATGTAAAACACATTCCTGGTGAATAAAATAGCGACATTTTTACATAAAGATAGGATCTCACGTTGCACTTGGCCATCTCGCCTCACCTGGATGACAGATCTGTCAGATCCTGTCTTTATTTAAAAGATTACCATTCTGTTCATTATGAATTGTTTTGCATTAGTTTTGAGTTTTCAAAATATTCTATGGAAATACTATTTATCTTGATTCCTGAGTTTTGGGTCTGCATCCGCACTACATTTTCACCCAAGTACCTTGCTTGTCTCAACCAAACCTGGCCTGACTGATTTTTAAAAGATTATTATTATTTTTAATTTTCATCAAATGCAATGTTAACTTTTTTTTTCTCCCATGCAACATGTAGGATCTTATTTCTCCAAACAGGGATCGAACTCATGCCCCCTGCATTGAAAGTGTGGAGTCTTAACCGCTGGACCACCAGGGAAGCCTTCTGACTGCCTGTTTCAATAGCCAGTTATTCTCAGTCTCACCACCCTCTTTTCCTACCACTATTCGAAACTACCAATTATTTTCTCCTGGTTACTGTCCATCTCCCCCAGTAAAATATCAGCTCAGTGAGGGCTGGTAGCAAATCTATCTTATTCACATCTGTAACCCAGGGCCCAGGAGGGTGCCCAGGGCATGTTGTTTCAACTTATATTTTCTGATAACTGAATAATGAATGAAAAGAAGATACAGGGAGGCAGGTAGTCTGCCTTCCAGACATCTGGACAAATTGACTTCAGGGGCTTCGTTCCACTTCCCACCCCCATTTTTCAGATAAGGAGGCTGAGGTCCAGAGAGGGTGAGTAATCAAATCATAGTCACACAGCACAGCCACATCCATACTCATCCCAAACTGAAAATCACGTGGGGCTTCCACTGCAGCAGGCACAGATTTGATCCCTGGTTAGGGAACTAAGATCCCACATGCCTCGTGATGCAGCCAAAAAATAAATAGATAAGCAATTAAAGAAATAAGAAAGGAGAAGTCTCCAGTGACCTGGAATGGATCTGTAGGGATCGGTTCTCTCTGAATGCACACATTCCTGAAATATCATCCCCCAAACCCATATTGCCAGTGAGGGTTGTGCTGGACCTATGCATCACCTTTACTATTACCTAATTCACATGCTTCTTGAAACCTTAAATGCTGTTTAGAAAGAGAATGTTATCACTACTCTAAATGGAGAAACAGTATCACTTCCCAGAATTAGATCTATGTCGCAATAAATAAAAGGAAAAACAAAACGATGCCATTACCTGGTAGCCAGCTTCTGTTGTGCTGAGACTCCAAGCCAGAGCTGCTTCATCTTCACTGAGTATGAGTGTGGAAGTGGAGTCTTTGCTGCTTCTGAGCAAAGAGAATTTATACCATCAGGTTTTCCTCCAGTGAAAAAGGGATCATGGAGAATCTGGTGATTCTAAGTGAGTGCTTCAAAAAACTGAACACGTGCCCCAGTCTCCCGGGGCTTGTGCCCTCTCTGGTTCTGAAGTTCTGGGGTGGGACCCAGCTCCCAGGTGCTGCTGCTGCTGCTGCTACTGCTGGTCCACGGACCACACTCTGAGTAACATGGGGCTAGAAGATTTGAATTCAGGTCTCAGCTCTGCCATAAACTCTTGATGGGAACTCAGGCTAGTCTCTCGCCATCTCTGAGCCTCAGTTTCTTTCCCTGCTCAGTGGGGGGGCGGGCATTGCCCTCATCTGGAACATTCTCTGAAGCATAAAAACAAGTCATGGTGTCATTTCCTGCGTGCTTGCCTGAAAGCCATGGACACCTGCCGGGGTGAGAGGTTTCCTCCCCAAAGTCCCCCCTGGAGCCCATCAGCAGGTGCTGGGGTGGGTCCCCAGCCCTGGCATGCAATGCAGAAAGAGGAGGCCAGAGGTGGCGAGGCCCCAGAGAAGCCGTGGGAGAGGTTTCCGTTCATCACAGAAATGGCCCATTTGCAATGATCGGTTGCCCAGGTGTTAATAACGCTAATGGCATAGGAAGGGTAAACTCGGTCACTTGGCTGAACAGGAGAAATATGCAGAGAAGTGCTTGGGTTTCCATAAATCAGCCGGGTGCAGCGCGACGAGGGAGGCAGGACTTAAAATTCTGGTCAGGAGATGGGTATTCTCATAATCCGAGCTGGAGAGGTAATTTATTCTGTTTATATCTTTTTACTGCACGACAAGGCTTGGGAGCAGGAGCCCTCCACAGCCATTCTGCATTTTAAATATTAGTCCTAATCACAGTGGGTCAGATCTCATGCTCCGGCTCCGTGGGGTGTTCATTTCAGGGCTGGGGGACAGAAACGGGGGAGAACACGCACGCCAGGGGCTGGAATACATGTGGGGTCACTGTCCAGTGTTGGCCAGAATTACAGCCTCGGGGCAGTGAGGGAAACATTACGGTCCCCTTTTCCCAGAGCTGGAGGGCACAGCCAGGGACTGGCTCACCTCCTTACCTGCTCAGCTCAGAGGGGTTCCCCCCCGCCCCCGCCCTTGGAGATCTTTTATTTTTAAATGATAATAAATACAGGCGATGAAGAGATAGATGAGATGAACGGATACATTCATGCAGGAGGAAAGGGATGGGGAGGGAGGGAGAGAGAAAGAAACAAGGGCAAACATGGAGAAGCTGGAAGTCCTCTGTCTTTTGACCTTGGTAATTTTCATCGTGCCCTTTGCTCTTCTGGTTGATTTTGTTTAACCCGGCAAGGGGTTTTAAACGAAATCCAGTGAGGTTGCTACCGGTAGGAATTAGCATTCGTTAGAGTCTTTCTTGAATCTCCTTTTAGGGCAGCTGGCGTGAGTTCATTTCACTCATTCATTCATGTAGTTGCTAGACAGAGAGTGAGGTCTTACCTGCGCCAGGCAGTGTCCTGGGTCCAGGGACAAGGTAGGCTTCGGGAGCAGTTCTTAATTCAAAACTTGGCTCTGCTACTGCACGTCTGTGTGACCCCCAGCAGCTCATGTCACTTCTTGAGCCTCAGTCTCCTCATCTGTAGAATGGGGATAGCAACACTCATCCTGAAAGGGGTGGAAGATCAAATTAGTCTCCAGATCAGTCTTTTTCAGGCAGATGTCCTGCACATTTGGGAGACTTGGAAGCAACTGGGGAGCTTAACAAATGTGAAACACCTTGGGTACCACTCCAGAGAGCAGTCGCAGCCAAGGACTGGAGGACGGGGCAGGGAAATTTATTTTTATGAAGCATAGTCCTCTGATCACACTTTGAGACAATGGTTGTGGGTGTCTAGGGACAAATGTCCCCCCACAGCTCTCTTCCTTCTCCACCTAACCTTCCCTAGGAACCACCTCTCAAATTAAGTGCACCCAAGACCATGACTATGACACCTGCAGGGTCACTGGCAGGAGTGGGGTGGGGGTGGGATTTCTCCTCCCAGAGCCCCTGGGCCCTGCAGGCACTAGGGGAGCTGAAATGAGCTTATGGAAGTGGAGGTGGATTTGAGTTGATTTTGACAAGGATCTGCTTTTCTCTCCTTGTCATTCATCATTCAAGGAAGCTGGTGTGTATGTGTGTGTGTGTGTGTGTGTGTGCACGCATGCGTGTGTGTGTGTGTGTGTGTTGGCAAAGGATGGGAGTGAGGATTGAACCCAAGACTTAGACTTCCAAAACCTTGGCCACAGGATAAATTGCATCTCTCTAACGTGGATGAAATGCCACTGTGAGCCCATTTCATGGTAGGCATACTGAGGCTCAGAAAGGTGATACAGTGACCAGCCAGCCAGTCTCCTGGAGCCCAGGGCCCTTGTTCTGTTTTACCCTTATCCCACTCCTAGGTGACCTCTGCGCCCAACCCTCCTGACACACCAACACTCAGAGCTAGAGCCCACGGGGAATCAGCCTCAAGTCCTGATCATGACCCCAGAGATCACATCCCCCTGGACTCTGGTTTCTGGAGCCGCCCTCTGAGACCTTAATGGGGCCACCCTAGGGTCATTCGAGAGTGGGCCTCTCCCAGACGCCTGGTGCTCCCGGAGTCATGAGCATGCCAAGGGCTCTGTGTTTATGTGCATGAGCTCTAGTCTCAAAATGAAAAGGAAAAAAAAAAAAAAAATCTGGAAAGAAACGTATCAACTCGTTTACTTGAGATTCCGGGGGATTATCTTTTCTTTCTTCCGCTTATCTGCATTTTCTAGATTTTCCACCACAAGCAAGTAGCATTTGTCTGATAAAGACAAATGTGCTATAAGGAAAGGAAAGAAAAGAAAAAGTCAGGTCGCCTCAAATTATTCTTGTGATGTCCGCATAAAAGAAGGAGCGACGAGGAGGGCTCTTAGCATGTGTCCATCCCCTGGTGGTTCACTCCCCACTGGCTCCCAGTCCCCCTCCTTTTCCTGCTGCTGCTAAAATGGGTAAGCCCCTCCCCCACCCTAAGCTTGGGAGAAAAGACGTCCAAATGCAGGACCCTCTTCCATCTATTTTCTCTCCTCATCTGTTTTTCTCATCCTACAGTGTTTGAGCTGCAAAAGAATGAAGTCATAGAAAGGACTCCATCTAGTCTCCACTTTTGAAAGTAAGGAAACTGAGGCAGAGAAAGGGAGGGACTTGCCTCAGACCCATTAAATCTCCTCAAGAACTCCCTTCCACCATGCTGATTTACCAAAGGATCCAAGCAGGCACTGTGTTAGGAATTGCAGGACGAGCAGCCTTGTTCTCCCTGTGGGCATTTCTGTCCTAACACAGCCTTGCAGCACTGGACCTACCAGCCTGCTTTTTTTTTTTTTTTTTGTCTGCGCCACTAGGCACGTGGGATCTTAGTTCTCTGACCAGGGATCGAACCTACGAACCCTGTAATGGAGATGCGGAGTCTTAACCACTGGACTGCCTGGCAAGTCCCAATCTGCTTTTTGTCTGTTTGGTTTTGTTTTTGCCATCTGGAATTACCCGGAGGAGTAATGAGTGAAGCTCTAATTGCTCTGGTGATAAACAAGTCACACATCCATTCAGTCATCAAATATTTTGAAGGCCTACTATGTGCCAGGCTGGCTTGTGTTAGACCAGGGTATTACATAAAACTGGGGGAGATACTATTGGTACATCGTAGCTGTCAAAAAATGGCAGGCATCTTCCTTACCTGTTAGTTGCCAAAAGAACCCCTCCCATCACCCTGCTAGATGAGAGGTCTTTGCATCCATCAAGTCTGTTTTATGTCAGAAACAAGAACCAGAATCGTTCCATTAATTCAGAGTGACTGAAGACAGAGGCAAAAAGGAAAAAAGAAAAAAGGAAAAAGAAAAAAAGAAAGAAAACCACACAGCATGGAGGGAAAAAAGAATTTTTTATTAATCTTTTTAAAAAAGTTGATTTTTTCGGTGGTTTTTTTTTACTTTTTCTTTTTTTTTTAGGTAAACCTCTTTCTGGCTCCCCTCCCCAACTCTGCCCACCCTCCTCTTAAAAATATAAAAATGTCCAACCCCAGATAACTAGTGTACAATAAATAAACAGTAAACACAAAAACATACTTTATTTGTTTCTTCTTTATACAAAATAAGGAAACTAGAAGCGTTCAACTTCCAAAAAAGTATAATACTGTACATCCTGACCGCCCAGCCTCCAAGGACCTGGGCACGGAGGGTGGTCTGTGGGCCAGAGCCCAGAAATCTTGGCGCCTTGCCCAAGCGGGAGCCCAGGATGGGCAAGTGTTTGAATCTGATCTGGACCCCCGGGCTCAAAATAAATGTCAAAGGAAGGAAGAGTTGGGGGTCTGGCCCTGGGCTGGCCGCTCCGGACGGCTCCCATGTCTTCCTAGAAAAGCTGACGGTGATCATCGAGGTTGACCACCAGGGGGCGCGAACGCGCAGGTGGAGCTGTCTTCCAGTGACCCCCACCCCCCACCCCTACCCGCACCCCATTCAAACATGTTTCTCACTCTCCATCTCTCTGATGGCTCTCTCTCCATCTTCTAACTCATTCTGCTCCCTTTCCTCACTCCTTTCAATCTCTCTTTTTCTTATCTTTTTTTTTTTTTAAAGACGGGAAAGCAGAGTGAGAAATACGATTACAAAATGCCAGTCGGATTCCAGGGAGGGGGAAAAAAAGAAATCGTCTCCATTCCTTGGCTTCAGCCCTCTCTTGGTCCAAAGAGGTGGTGTGTGGGTTGGGGGAGAGGTCGGGGGAAGCCTAGAACGTGCTTGAAATCTCTTGACCCTTCGGAGTTAACACTTTGGTCCCAAGAAATCGCTCGCAGCTGCCGGGAGACGCTGGCAGGGGGTTCCCGGAGAGGCCGCGGTGGGAGGAGTGGAGATGGGGGGCGGGGTCGGTCCTCCTCCTTCGCGCCCAGCCGAGAAGCAGCTGCCGGTTGAGTTCGGACTCGAGAGAGAGCGAGCTGTGTCCACGTTGGGCGTTTTGGTTTAGGGAGGCTGCGTCCGGGGTGAGGTTGGGGGGGGGGGCGGGGCCGGCCGGGCGGGTCCCCGGGGCCAAGCGCGGGGGGGCGGCCCGGCCCGGTGGCCTTACCATACGGCGGCCTCGTTGAGCTCAGGGTTGGGGTGCGACAGGGGTCCGCTGTAGCCGCTGGTGCCGCTCATGGGAAAGGGGGGGCTAGGGCCGCCGCTGAATACCTCGCCCGGCATGGGGTGCAGCGAGCCGGGCAGGCCCGGCTCCGGGCTCGGCGTGTCCGGGTGCGAGATCATATCGGTGAACCTGGGGTTGTCGGCGGCGTGCGGGCCGGCGATCGGCGGCTCCAGCGCGCCCAGCGGCGTCGAGCCGGGCCCCGAGGCGGCCAGAAAGCTCGAATCGGCCGGGGACTGCGCCTGCGACGGCGGGCCGTGCGCAAAGAAGTCATAGTTGCCTCCCGGCGCGTAGTAGTCTCCTTGGTAGTCTGCGGAGGGGACAGGGCGGCAAAGGGGAGAGTGAGAGACGGGGAGGTCGCTGAGGAAAGACTCAAGGGGCCTGGGGGAGGAGATCCGGGGGAGGAGATCCAGGGGAGGGGACCCAGGGAGACCAAGGGCAGAGAGGTGCAGATGCAGCTGGGGCTGGCGGGACAGGACGTTCATGGGGACCACTCCCGTGGAGAGGCCTGCGGAGACCAAGGGAGAGGCAGGCCAGAGGGCGGAAGACCAGACCCCGAGTTCGTGCTGGGGAGACAGACAACCAGTGAGACGCAAAGGCTACAGTCTCAGGAGCTGGGAGAGACTCAGGGACGATGAAGGACACACACCTTTCAACATCAGAGGTTCCCTGACACAGAGACGGAGAGACAGAGGTCACGGGGGAAGCGCAAGAGACAGAGGATTCCAGACAGTGCCTTAGAGCTGGCGAGAGAGCGAGAGGCACTGGACAATACCAGATAAAGAGGCAGGGAGAGATCGGTAGGACAGCACGCGAGTAGACACCCCAGACTCAGAGTCCGTGGGAAGGCAAGAAGAGAGATTCAGTCACTGAACCCACGGCTGGGACAGACACCCGGGGTTATTCAAGTTAAACAGAGATAGTGCAGGAGCCGGAAAGGGAAAGCTGAGGCGGCTGTGTGGTTAGAGACGCAGAAAAAAACCCGGGGAGAGACCCAGGAACAAGATGGAAGGTGGGGAGAGACAGAGGCGTCCAGGGACGCGAAAGATGAGTCAGACAGAGGGCCAGAGACCAGGGGGCTGAGAGACCCAGGAGCTGAGAGACCGGGAGAGGAGTAGGGCAGGGAGGCAGAGATGGCGGAAAGAGACCTGAAGGTGAAACGATTGCAATCGGGCGGCGACCCAGCCTGGGAGAAGCGCAGCCAGAGCACAGTGGCGCTGGCGAGTTCGGCCCCGGCAGCCGAAACTTGGCCGCGGACCATGCCAGGAGGCCTCAGAGCCCTCCCCTTCCCCGCGCTGCACCCCCTCGGGGCTCCGATCTGTTGCCTCGGCCTCACCTGGCCAGGAATGGAAAAAGCTCAGCCCAGAGATTTGGAGAGGCGGGGGGGACGATAAAAAAACACTCGTCGGGCCACGTCTAGAGATCCGTGCGCCTTGGAGTAAAGCTGTATCCGCCGGGGTGGGGTTGCCAAGACTCCCAAAGTTTTGGGGCATTTTGGGGACATTCAGCCCTTTTACCAATCTGGTGATAGCTATTGGTTCTCTCGGCGGAAAAATCCACAAATTCGAATTTTGCCCACAAATTCGGGGAGCGCAGTAACTCCAGATTACACGCCCGCCCATTCTCGACAAAGTGTTTCTGAGTCAATTCCGTGACCTCCTCCTAAAGCCCCCTTCTCTAAACCCTTTCGAACAGAGGACAGAGCCTCTTTCCCTCCACCTCGGGTTGTCCCCTGAAAGAGTGGGGCATGGGACCCCACGAAAGGAGCACCCTGACAATAACCCGCTTTGGGCGGAGGGAAAACCAGCGCGTCCGTAAGCCGGAGTCTCTTCAGCAAACCCACGCCTCCTGTTTAGGGCCGGGGTCTGTCGCCGGGGCGAGTGCTGGACTCCCCCTGCTGCCCTCTTCCTCCCTAAACCCTCCTTGACATCAGTCCAAATGGGGAGTGTCTGGAGGCGGGCTTGGAGACGGTTTAGGCAACAGCCAAAACGGTCGCCAATTACTTTTTTAAAACCGCTCATTCCATTCTCCCCGTAAGCGAAGAGAAAGGTTGGAAGCGGCGAATTTGGGGCCCCTAAGGGACGGCGATGGGGGACGGCCACGGTCCGTAGCGAGCCGGCTAGCCAGCGAGGGCCTCGGCCCCCGCGCGGAGCGCGCCGCCTCCGCCCATATGGCGGCCGGGCCGGAGGTAATTGGAACAAACGCCGTCTGAAAAGGGCACAAAAGCCGCAGCTGGGGCTTTGTCCCCGCTCCCACGGGGAGCCGCCGGCCCCGCCGCCCGGCCCCTTTCTCGCCCGCTGCCGGCCGCCGCCGCCGCCGGGATCTCCCAGCGCGGATTAGGCGGGGCTGCCTCCCTGGGGCTGGGGGGTCCGCGGCCGTCCCCCCAACCCATTCCGGAGAAAGAGGGACCCCGCGTGTCCAGGCCCCCACCCTATCCAGTAGACAGGGGGGTAGAAGAGGCGGTCGGGTTGGTGGGAAGCACGCTGGTCCTGGGGGAAACCTTGGTTAATTACCCAGGCGGGGAAAAATCCCGGACTGGTACCGCCCCGCCAACCTCCCCGCGCCAGGCGGAGATTTTGCGCGCAAGGAGGCAAAGATAGGTGAAGAGTGTCGGTGAGTAGCCGCCCCAGGACAAGTCCACTAGGCCGACTCCCCTTGGCATCTGTACCTGCCCTGCCATCTCAGTCTCTTCCCTAAAAGCACATCACCATTTTTCAGCCACAGTTTCCGGGGACCCTGGCCGGGCCAGAAGAGTTAACCTCCCAGGCCTGTGGATAAAACAAAGCTGGTAGAGGGTGCCCTTATTTTCCTTCCTGGGTCTGCCTGGGCACCGGGATCCTGGCTCTCCTCTTCCACACTGCCACCCAGCTGACTTTTCTAAAAGAAGTCACCTCTCACCAATCTGGGTTACTAGGGCCACCCACTTCCCCAGTCTGGGTGGAGCAGAGATCCCTCTCAGGCAAGGGCATTCCTGGGGGCTCCCCAAATTCAGAGGCTCAGGAATAGAAGGTGAGATGCCTTCCTTGAGCTCACAAGTCTGGGATGCGCAGGACGGGTGAGAGAGTCCAATAGTGCCCTGGAGCAACTGGGTCTCCACAAAACACGAGGTGAGGGAGTCGGGAGAAGTCACTCAGAAGAGTGAAGTGAACGCAGAGGGGAGAAGGGAGGACAGAAGAGAGAAGGAGAAAGGGAAGAGGTGACCAAGAGGAGAGCGCACCCAGGCCTGGGCCTGCTAACAGCAACAGAGGAATTCCTCTGGGCCAGGCTGGGCTTCTTGCCCCTGCAGCCCTATCGGAGAGTGGATAAGTGGGTTGGCTGAATTCTTGCTTCCCCCCACGCCCTCACCCCACCCCACCCACCCCCAGTCGTGATGAACCCTGGTGTTCTTGCAGCTGGTGGGTGGGTCAGAGTCCTAGTCCAGCAAAACCTGCCCAACTGCCGGGCATCTGGGCTAAATGGTCCAGATGCTGTGTACATGGTCCCTGAGGTCGGAAAAGGAGATGCTGTCTTGAAAGATAGTGAGGGGGTGACCCCAGGGGACCCCTGATCCCTCCAGCACTGTTTGTGCTGCCTGCCAGGGCCTGCTTTCCTGCTGGTGCCAACATACACCTGGCCAGCCCGTGGGCCAGGGCGGCAGAAGGTTGTGTGTCAGGCTGGGATGGGTACACGCTGAGTGCTTGACCTGGAGAGTGTCAGCGCGTCTGTCAGTATACCCAGGGGGTGGGGTATACCTGTGTTGGTTGTGGGTGATCATGTGTCTAGACGCGGGTCTCCGAGGTCTCTGAACTCGTGTGTGTCGCTGCGTGGGTGAGTGTGTTACTGCCTGTCTATCAAGCCATGGGTGAGTGAACGCATGTGTCTGATTTTCTGTCCATAAAGTATCTGAGCGTGGGTCTGCCCCTGTTGATGCGTGTCTCTTAAGGTGTGTTCATGATTGTGTATGTTTTCGCGGGTAGAAAGGAGGAAGGGGTCCCCAGGCACCCCAGATCGCAGGGATCCAGGCCTGTTCTCTCAACCAGCACTGACCTAGGTGTGGGGCACCACGTCCAAGGCGGGGTGCTTACCTCCGTAGTAGGTATACGGAGTGGACCCCAACATCTCCGATTCGTCCAAGCGACCGCCCAGCGGTCGCATGCGCCTCGGACTCCGGAAGAAGGCGTGTCTCCGGGCGCCCAGGGCGCTCAGCTGTTTCATCCTGCGTTCTTTGGACCGTCGGTTCTGGAACCACACCTGGGACAGAGAAGGGGGACGTGAGCTCTGATCTGGGTTCCCTTCTTTCCCTGCTCGGGCCGTCCCTGCTGGGTCCTAGCGCCTCCTTCTCACCAAGAATGCCCTGAGCCGGAGGGCCGGGCCGGATTAGACCAGAGGGGTGGAGAGGGGCCGCGGCGAACCAGCCAAGGGTGAAGGATTTCGCGGACCCGTGGGGCGACTCATAAAGAGCTGGGCTTCCTGGTCCTTGGCCCGTCTGCAGTGTGACGGCTTTATAAAGGCCTCCCGCCCAGCAAGGCGCTGGTCTCGGCTCCTCGCCTCCCCCAGCCCGGCTCTGGCCGTTTGTCTGTCTGCCCGCGCGTCGGGCGCCCGGAGGGAGCACACGGAGAACAAACAGCGCCTCTTCCTCTGCCCAGAGGATGGGAGGAAGGGAAAGGCACCCATATTCCAGCGAGGCTTAAAACCTTCCTTGAAAGGGGCGAGGGGCGGGAATCAGAGAGGTGAAGTGACCCGCCCAAGATGGCACCGCTGGAAGACAGCAGGGCCAGGCTGGATCTTCCGGCTAGGAGTGTGACCAGCGGGCCCCGACCTCCGGCGCACCGCCTGCCCCTGCGCCGAACTCGGCGCGCTCTTAGCCAAGGAGGCTGTGTCCGAGACTCCTCCGAGCTGCCCTGCTCGCGGACGCAGCGGCGCTGGGGAGGGGCGGCCCGACGCGGGCCGCACCTGGATGACGCGCATGTTGAGGCCGGTCTCCTGCGCCAGCTGCTCGCGGATGTGGCGCGTGGGCTTGGGCGTGGCGGCGAAGGCGGCCTTGAGCGTCTCCAGCTGCTTGGCTTTGATGGTGGTGCGCGGGCCGCGCCGCTTGGTGCCCGAGTTCTGCTCCTCGTTCTCGTTGTTGGCCGTCTCCTTGTCCGACGACGTCGAGTTGTCGGTCTCCTTGGGATCGTCCTGGAGTGGATCCTGGAGGTCCGGGGACAAGCTGCGGTCCGTACAGGACGACACTGCGGGAGGACGGAGCGGGAAGGGACCCGGACGTCAGCGGCGGCCCGAGACCTCTCCAGTCGGGTAGCGGGTTCCCGGCGGCCCGGGCCACCAGCGACCGCGGCGCGTTTCCCACCCCAAACCTGCCGCAGCCCCTCCCCCAGGGGCCCGACGCCCGCCCACTCTCTCCAGGCGGGGCCGGGCCTTCCGAGGGGCCCTTCTCAAGCCCTCCCAGCACTTCCCAGCCAGCGCTTGCGAAAGGGGGAGGCGCGCTCTCGGGAGAGGGGACGCGAGGAGGGTCCTGACGCCCTCCTGGCCTGGGATCTTCTTTTTCCACCTCTCCTTCCCTCAATTACTGTCCTCACTATGCAGCTAGAAATTAGCAGGAGCTGAAAAGATTCGGAAAGGGGAAACTGAGGGGCTCCAAATTGGAGGAGGAGGAGGACCGCTTGGACAACAACTGAAGGAGGGCAGGGGAAGAGCAGGCGCGGCAAGTATCTTGAGAGGCTGGCTGCTAACGCTGCACCTCTTCGCCAGCCCCCCACGGCCCCTCCGTGTGCCTTGACCTTTGAGTGGAGAGCTCTGAACCCGGGCACCGCCTCCAGGCGGGGGGCAAAGTGGGGAGGGCGCTGGGGCCTGGGCCGGGGAGGGGTGAGGGGCTCCTACCCGAGTTGAGGCTGCCCTCCTTGAGGCTAGAGGAGCTCAGGTAGTCGTCCTTGCACACGAACTTGTTCTCGTCGATGACGTAGAGCTCCTCGCCGGTGGACAGCTGCTTGTTGCAGACCATGCAGGTAAAGCAGTTGAGGTGGAAGACTTTGCTGCGGGCCTTGCGAACCAGGTCGCTCGGTGAGATGCCTTGTGCACAGCCCGCACACTTGGTGCCAAAGCGCCTGCAGATGGACACGGCCTGTCACCTGAGGCCAGCCCAGTGTCCCATCCTCCCCGAAGCCCTGACCTCCTCCTGCCCTGCCCTAGCTTCTGAGAAGCCTGCATTTCCACGTCTGTCAACAGGAGATCCCAGTCCTGTCCTCCCTGGCCAGAAATGCCAGACGGGAGACAAAATACCCTGGACTGTGCCTTGGTGGTCGGGTTCATTTGAACCCTGCTGGGCTTCTGGCAATGGGTGCAGCCTTCAGCCGAGGAGAAGGCCCAGAGCACCCCAAGTCGTGCCCTTCCTCCACCCCCACCCCTGCCAGATCCTCCCCGGGATGCTCCAGGCAAACTCTGCTCTCGAGGTCAGGGAGGATTTTAAAGCCAGGCAGGCCGGGTTGGGACCACTTCTCGGCTTTGCCTTCTGGATCCTTAACAGTCTGCTGAGATCCAGGTAGGGTCCGTCAGCCTGGCTGGTGGGTCTTAGCAATGGAGCATCGAGGGGGACCCTCTCCTGAGCTGAACCTAAGCAGGAAAGAGAGAGCCTCTACTGATTCCCAGCACTGTAGACTTTCCAGGCCCTGCTCTGGGCCCCACTGGAGCTGGTCAGGGGCCTGTGGGCTCTGGAAGGCAGGGACTAGGCCTCCAGGTCCCCAGATCCCAGGCCCTGGCAGGCAGGGGAGGAGGATATGTGATCAGAAGGCAGTCCTAAACCTGCATGGCCAGAACTCGGGATCTCTCCATTGCCTCCTTCTCTGTGTTTCCTGTCTAAATCCTCTTCTTTCTTCTAGGAGTGCTGGGAGTCAGCCGGCCTCCCCTGAAATGGATGGTGCAGACCAGCACAGGGAAGGGTGAGGAGAAGGGGGAGTGGTGAGGTGCAGGGGGAGAGAGGGCAAGGGCCCAGGACTCTGGGGCCCCACATCTACTCACACCCACGTCTCTAAACAGGGCGAATTTGGGTGACGTTGATGTAGTGAGGGCATTAGAAGCCATAAGTCACTTTTGGCCTTATCCGGCAGCATAATTGGCCATATGCACCTTATCAAAAATCATTAGGTGCTTTTCAAGCACCACATGAGGGGCCTTGGGCCTCTGGGGCCGGGGAGTTTACACGTGTAAAGGCGCGACTGACATTTTCTCCTATTCAAATTCCCCAGTGCCAGCCACCGGGCCGGTGAGCAGCCTTTCTGCACAGCGTTAATCATGCCCCCCTCTTCCCTCTGCGCCTGGAATTCGCACTCACAAAGCCGACTCTGGGCGCCCGTGGGGAAGTGGGCCAGGCCTAGCGGCCAAAACCCCCACAGCCTTCCAGGCCAACCCTCAACATTTCTCAGCTGGGAAACTGAGACTTAGAGAAGTGATCTCTGTGATCTGCCTGAGGGCCTGAGTGGGCAGCAAGGGTAGACCCTGCAGGTCCTGATTCCAGCTTCATTTCGTTTGTACTCTCAACAGAAGAGAAAATGTTTAAGGAGTTTGGGGCTGATGGTGCGGGGATGGGGGAATTGAGAAGATTCCCTTCCCATCACGAGAGGAGACCTTTCTGGCTGAGCCCCCTTTGGGGCTGGGAAGTTTCTGTTTGTCCAGAAAGGCTCGGGGAACCCTACCTGCCTGGAGCCCAGCCTCTGGACAGCCCGCACTCTGCCTGGTGGGAGAAGCCCTCAGCTGTCCCTAACTTCGCCAAAATCCTTAGTCTCTCAGAACCGGGCTGGAAGCTTCCACCCTGGGGTGGTGCCGGCTAGGAAGGGGCAGAGAGGAGTGTGGAGCAAGTTAGTCAGGGAGCTTCCTCTCCCTGCCCCACTGCCTATCCAAGCCAGCCTGGAAAAGCCAGCTAGAAGCAGCCCAGCCGCGTTCTTCTCACTCCGCCTGGGTTCCGGCCCTTGCTGGGAGAGCCGGCTCCGCACTGAAGCTGGTGAGACCGGGAGGCTGGGGTGGGTCTCTCCCGTTCCCCGGTGCCCCAGCGGAGCGCGCGCGGGGCGGGCGCGCGGGCAGCAAGTAGAGGCCGCACGGGCCACTTACCTGAAGAAGTCATTTTTGCAGTAGAGCTTGCCCTCGCGTGAGAAGCACTTCTCCGAGAGGTTGGTCTTACACTCGCAGCACTGAACGCATTTAATATGCCACGCGCGGTCCAGCACGTTCAGCAGAAAGCGATCGAGGATGGGCCGCTCGCAACCGGCACAGTGCACCATCATAGCCCCGCGCCCCGGCGGCTCGGGCCGCCTCGACCTCCCTTTGGGCCCCCGGCCCTCGGGCCCCCGGCCCCGCCGCTGTTCTCTGCCTCTCTTCTTGGCCGCCGCCGGGCGAGTCCGGTCCGAACCAAGACTCAGCCGGTCAAGTCCTCTCGTGATTCCTGGGCCTGGCGCTAGGCTGCCCGCGGTGGGGTGGAGACGTGGCGTTCACAGTCTCATGCCCCGGGCCGCGCGCCCCAGTATATCTTGGGTGGCTGCTGGCCTCGGCTCTGCCGAGCGGCTTTCCCCGGTGGCGGAGGCGCCGGCACTTTCCCCCACTTTCAAGCGGTCCCGATCCTCATCTTTGTCTGGCCGCCGCCTAATTCGCGCATCCTTATTCAGATTTGGTGACGTGGCGAGGCACGTAGGGGGCCCGGCGGCCAATGGGCTCGCGGTGGCCATGGCAACCTCTTAAATTTATAGCATATCTAAATTGGCTACAGCGTTGCGGTCCGGACAGAGCAAAAAAAACAAGGCATCAGTATTGTTGAGTATTAGCTTGTACCTGGTTCGGAGGCAAAGTAAGTATTTACCTTCCAGTTTGGGGCTGGGGGCTGGGGGGGGGGCGCGCGATCTGAGAACTGCCTCTGTCTTCTCTCGCCTCACACATACTTGGGGGTGGGGGTCAGGGTTCCAAGGCCTAGTTGGGAGGTGGGGAACCTCTGCCCCCTTCTCCATCCACGGAACTTGCAGAAGTTGCTCAAGGCGAGGATCGCGCGCTCTGTCTGCCTCCTCTTCCCCAGCCCAGTCCGCCGTTTTGGACTCTCCCGCCCGCGCGCCCCTGGGGGTCAGCTCCCTGGAGCTGCGACAGAGAGGTTCCCGGGACTCCCGGGAGGCGTCCCGGTTTCCTTTGTCATACATGGGGACTGGGGACGAGCCTGGCCTTTCTCATGGAAAGAGAGAGAGAGAAAGAACAGGCCCAGGCCCAGGTTGGGGGGCATGTTCTCTGGCCCGCTCCGAGACCCCGCGCTGGCCATGGGACTCGGGGGCGATGTGGGGAGTGGGGTATCCAGGGCGCACCGGTCTTCCCGAAGCCAGCTCAGAAGTGGCGTTCACCGCGTCTCCGCTCTCCTCGCGGCACCTTCCGGATCCCGGGTCAGCCAGTCCGGGCGCCGCAGTGAGTGGGTAGCGCGGCCGAGGCGGCACGCTGGAAGATTGCGCGGGCGCTGTTTGCACGCGCTGGGCGTCCCGGCTGTGTGTGCAGGTTCGAGTCTTCATAGGAGGCAGGAAGTGCCGTTCCACTGGGCTCCGAGCGTGTTGGGGGGAGGGTGTTCGCAGGTGTATGTGGAGGGGGACTGTGACTCTGGTGGGGGAGGGGAAAAAACCATGCCTCTTTCCCAAAGTGCCAACCCAGCCACTGAACTGGATGCTCTAAGTTAGGGAGGCCAGGCAAGCTAGGTGGGGATTTTCCCTTCCCACTCCAGAAAAGAGGGCCGATGGGGTCTGTAAGGCTTGGGCCCACAGGCTGGAAGCCAGAGTGTATAGTTGTGTGTGTGTGTGCGCGCGCGCATGCTCTTGCGTGTGTACATGCCAAGGCTTAGGTGTGGATATGCGTTTGGGTGCATTTGTTGAGTTTGTTAATATACATTTGCTGTTTGAGAATCTTGTTTTTGCCTCTCTTTATATTACTCAGGAATCAATTATATGAATATATTTTGGCATGTGTATCTTTTGTGTTTGTACCTGTGCATAGCTCTGCTAATATCTGTGTATATTAGTGCTTTTGTTTTTGTTGGTTAATGTGTACATATAAATATGTATATATGTGCATATTTGCAGCCACATTAATGTGATAGTATTTGCTTATGTGTGTGTGCATCTGTGTAAGATTGCTTGTGTAGGTGTGTGCTAACATGGATGTGAAAGTGGACTTTGAAGAAGCTGAATCGTGTGCAGGTGAGCGTATGTGTATGTGACTGAGCTGGGTTAGGTGTGTTCATGAGTGTGGAATTTTGTGGATACATGTTTCTGGGTCAGTCCTTGTGTGTGTGTGTGTCTGAGTGTGCGTAGTCTGCAGATAGCAGTACTTTTGTTTATGTGACTCCTGTGGTGTTTCCACACACCCCCACCTGCCCAGGGAGGGGTATGTTTGTGTGTGTACTTCTAGTGTGCTTGCCTTTGTGGATTTGAAAGGGGGCAGGATTTGTGGATGCCTGGCTTGGGGCAGTTGGTGGAAGCTCAGGGGTGTTCATTTTTCCTGGGTTTCTGTCCAGACCTCTAGCTTCCCCTCACAGGCCACAGTCTCTATGGGAAGTGATCTGGCTTCGCACAGGAACTGATAGGTGCTGGTCACTGGGGTGGGGTGCTGGCACCCAAGCTGGACTTCTGAAAGGGAGTCCCCAAACTGGGCCACTTCTGCGGTTACTCTGTCCTCCAGCTTGCTGAGCAAGGAACAGGTGTGGCTGATTGGAGCTGGGACCAGCCAGGAACAAGGAGGCCGGATCTCGCTGGGTCTCCCAGGCCAGGCTGGGAGAGCTCCAGGAGCCCCACATGAAATCGCAGTTTCTGGCAGTGCCTGGCCCTGCCCTCCTAGGCTATGAAGGGTCATTGAGCTGAGATAGGACAGGAACAGAGTGAAACAAGCACCGGAGAGAAAAGAGGCACTCAGGCTCCAAGTGGAGGCGAATCGCAATACCTTCTTGGTCTTTGTCTCCATCTCTCCCGAGTTCTCTTCACATTGTTTCCTTTCTGTCTCTCTTTCTTATGTTCAGCCTCTGTTCTTTTTTGGTTTCCTTTTCCCTCTGTTTCCGCATCACTTTCTTTCTTTCTCTCAATTTTATTTCCCTGCCTGCGGCTTTCTGCGGGCATTCCGTTCCGGTATCCGACTCAAAGCTGCGATGAAGGATTCTCTTTGTGCACCCTGCAGATTTTGGGGTGTGTGTTTGGAGCTCCCACACAGTAACTAAAAGCCCCTGTCTAGATGATATCCTTCCCCCTTGCTCTGGACTAGGTGCGCTGAGCCTAGTCTCCCCCACTCCTGAGTGGGTACCTGAAAAGCCAAGTCTTTCCACCCCAGCTCTGCCCACCCTGCCAGCTGCTGGGTGCCTGTGTACCAGGCTCCATCGAGAATAAATCCACCTGCCCTCACCTCCTCTATGTGCTTAAATGCCAACGCACAGTCAGGCCCCAGCCGCTGAGATGCAATGCCAGGGAGATAGGAGGAACATGCCCCCTCCCCCTACCCTGGATGTGGTGAGTCACTCCAGGGATGGATGCTTGGTGGCTGAAGATGAAGCTTCACTTCCAGAAGCCCCAGCCTGGCCTTCTGCCTTCTGTAGCTGAGTTTACCCACACTGTCCAGGTCACAGCCTCTTGGAATTACCCTGGGACCCTGAGCACAGCCCACACTCAGTCCAAAACCGCCTCGCTCCAGCCCAGTGGCAGCGGCATCCTGCTTGGCCCTCCACCTTCCAGGGCGCACAGCTTCCGGAAAAAAAAAAAAAAAACGCCAGCAGACCAACTATTAGACGAATTATCCCGCCCTAACAGCGCTAACAGATGGCGACCAGGCAGCGAAATCCCCTCCTATATGTAACTAATAAACTGCTTGTGTCTTAACAGGGTAATGCATGGAGACGCAATGTCACTTATACAAGATGTTGATGGAATTTACTATATAAAAATCTTCCTCCTAGAGTAAAGAGTATCAACATTACAACTCGACAGACGGCGGCGGGATAAGTAAAACAGACAAAAGACAAACAAGATAGTAATCTGTTTCCAATCACTTAAGCCCTGTAGAGTTAGTAATACGCGGTTTGCATATTCCCCCTTGAGTTCGGTAATTAATTACCGGCGAGGAGGCGCACACCCACCTGGGTGGGCGTTTCGAGGTGCGCGGAGCTGGGATTGCGGGGAGGCGCCTTTCCTGACTTTTCCAGCCTGGGACATGGGGCAGCGCCCGGACTGGGGACTCTTCTGAGCATTTGGAACCGACCTTCCCGCAGGTGTAGAACACTTCCTTGTCCCTCACCGGAAACTCCCCATCCCGGGGAGATTCCGCAACCTAGCAGAGACGGGGCTTTTCTGGCAGCCAGAGCATCTCCCTTCGCTCGTCTGAAGACAACCGCTTGCTTTGAATGGACTGAAGTGGCCTGCTTTCTCGGGGAGCGCGCGCTCTGGGGGAACCCGGGAAGCGCGCCCTCGTCGTCTTCTCCTCGAGATCTCTGGGGCGGCCCAGCTTGTCCTCTCCCGACTTCCATCATTACCGCCCCCCACCCAACACGCACACTCCACCCCCGCCCCCCAACCCCCACCCCGCACCCCCAGCCAGCGCGGCTTTAACATTAAACAAACGCAGCGAGCGCCTCAGAGCTGCGCTCTCGGCCGGGTCTGCGCGGCGGCGGCGTTACAAATTGTAAATTTAAATTGCTCGCCGGATTCATTACCTCCCCTCTTTGATTTCAGCCAGCCGTGAAAAATTATACTGGTGTACCACTGAGAAACTGTTTTGCCGCAAAGAGCCCGCGCCTAATCACTGGCTTTCTCCCTCCGACAAAAGTGTAATTATTTTGTTTGGGGTGTAAATATAGGCCGCGCTGCGCACACACACTCAGCGTCCCGCCGTGCCACCGCGCACTGCCCGCCGCCGCGAGAAATCGGCCCCCGAGTAAGAGCGGGCGTGGAGGCTGGGCCCTGCCGCCCGGAGCCTGGAGAAGAGCGCCCGGTTTGGCGCTTCGGCAAGACCCAGAGAGCCGAGTCCGCAGGTCCAGTCGCCAGTTCCTGCCCTCAGGAGTTCGGGTTTGCCGGATGATCCCCGGACCCTGTGCACCCAGGCTGGCTTGGATGTCCACCGGGTGCTTGGAGTGGGTCAGAGCGCGGGCTTAGGCCTAGGCATCCGAGCAGGGATACAGAAGGGATGGTGGGAGGATGGGAGTGAGGTGGCCGGGGATGAGCTTTCTGGGGTCCCCATTGGGGGCGGCCAGCTGGGGGCAGCCCCAAGTCCAGGCTGGGAGAGTGTTGGGGCCTGGGCGTCCCCAAGAGGGCAGAGAATAGGCTGAACCTTGGAAAGTAGGGGTCACAAAACCGGTGTGTCCCCTCGCTCTCCTCTGAGGACGGCTCGGTTTCCAGAACATCTCTGCGGGGGGCAGGGCCTTCCTGTCAGTTGAATACTGCGCTGCTTAATTAACGGTCTCGTTAACTGGGCTGGCCCGACCTGGAACGTTTAATCAAAAAGGCAGGGAATTCCTCCCCTCCCTTCCTTCCTTCTTGCTTCCACTCCTCCGTCTCTTCCTTCTTTCCTCTTCTTTCCTTCATCTATTTATTCACCAGTGGTAAAACTTCTCCCCTCCTTAAGCACCCTCTCCCAGCACTGGGGTGCGAGGCTGCTGAATCCCCAGTCCAAATATTGAGTCCCCCGTCCGATATTTGGGGAGGGGCCTGTGGGACATGAGCAGTGGCAGGAGTTGGGGACTACTGTTGAGTCTGGTGGCCTTGGGGCAGGACTGGAGCCAGAGGCCCGTGGTCAGATTTCTGGGGGCAGGCTAGTGGAAGTGTGCTGAGGAGCCCTGCAAGCCACCACCTGGAGGGCATCTCTGGGAGGTTGGAGGGCAGTGGCTGATCGCACTTAGCCGATCCAGAAAATCCGGCTGCAAAGCGTGTGCATGCTGGCCAGCTTAGAGACCCAGCTGGTTGGGGCCAGGGTAGGGTGGAGCCTGGCGTCCCCTCTCTCTTTCCAGCCATCCATCCCCTCCTGGAATGCATCTCTCAGAGGCCCAGCCATCAGGCTACCCAGCCGGTCCCACAGGTTACAGCATCCTCTTTGGCCTCGAAACCCAGGGCCCAATTTAGACACCAGCTGCGGGGGAGAGTGCAGACTGGAGCTAATCCCTGTGGGCCAGAGGGCAGCCTGGGGAGGACAGAAGGAATGGTGCAAGCCAGTCCTCCAACTTGTCAGCAATGCTGACCCTTTGTTCAGAGAGGGAAAACTCCATGCTTTGTGCAAGGCTAGAGGCTGCTTCGCCAACTGCCGGGTTAGGCTCAAATTCCAGGTTGCCAGGCTGATCGAGGGTTCAAGCTGAGTGCCGCTGGCACCTTCCTCTTCCTTCCCTTGGTGGTTTAGCCTGGAGGGCCGCCTCAACCTCATCCATGTGCAATGTCCGACAGCAGGCAGTGCTGGGGCTCCTGGAGCCGTGGTCCCGGACTATCTGGCCCCACTGAGGTATCCGACCGTGGAGGCTATCCGCTGGGCTCCCCGAGCTGTTTCTTAGAAGATGCTTGCAATCCATTTCATCTCTGGAACCCAAAAGGAGAGCGCTAACCTCCAAACGGAGGATCCCGAAGACTTTCTAATTATCCTCCCTCGGACTAGCTAGTCTGAATTTGAGTCTGTATCTTGCTTCCCCTTTCTTTTATCTTGGTTTTTTTCGTGGTCTCGATAGCATCTCTCTCTCCCCTCCCTCCTTCTCCTCCTTTTCCCATTCTCTTCCACCTCCTCTCCCCGCCCCTCCATATCCCACCTCCTTTTTGTTAGCCTAATATGGGTTCCTTTAGCATTCATCCGACTTTGGCAGCCCGCGCGCGCTGTTTGTGTGTGTGCGTGTGTGTGCGCGCGGGCGCGGGCGCGCGCGCGTGTGTATTTCTCAGCTGCTAATGATTGTGTGTTGATAGAGCAATGCAGTGGCCTCATTAGCCTTTGTTTAGAAGGTGTTAAAAGGGAAATCTGCATCGGAAAGCCGCGGTTTACACCGCAGCCTGGCTGAACCAGGAGCCAGAGCCGGCTGGGGGGTGGGGGTGGGGCCGCCCACCGCCAGCCCCCGGGAGGCGGGGAGGGGCCCAGGAAAGGCGACCCCCAGCACCTTCCTCCCAAGGCGAGTATGTTTACCCTGCTGCGCGCCCCTCGGTTCCTCCGGGACCACAGCGGGAGTCGCGCTTTCTCTAGAAGTCCTTTGAGCTGCCCAGCAGTGCGCGGTGGCTTTTCTCCTCCAGGTTTCTAGCGGGAAGAGGAGGGGAAGGGCAGAATGCCGCTCTGGAAAAAAAAAAAAAAATCCAAGGTTTTTTTTTGGGGGGGGAAGGAGGGGGCCAAGGAGGGGTCTTATTTTGGAGGCGAACACCAATCAGTCCGCGGCGGCAGGGCTGGGCTTCGGGCCTCGGTTTGTTTTGTGGAGATTACGTGCGCCCTGGACGCAGGTGGGGGGGCTCCAGGTTTCCGAAAGTCCGGAAGAGTCCTCTTGCTTTCCTCCCAACAAATTCGCCTACGGCCGGAGGAAGAGTATTCCTTGCGTGGTTAGGCTCATTCCTAAACTTCCCCTGTCTATCCCTACCCTAGGGCTCTACTTGGGAAACGAATTCCGTGAGAATAAATCGTAGCTCGGCTGGCCGATTTCTCTGAAGGTCGGCGGAAGCACCTAACTTTATTGACCGTGGGCTTGTGTGTGTGTGTGTGTGTGTGTGTGTGTAAGTGGGATTTGGAGAATGACCATCACAAGCTCGGCGTTTCCCACTCCCTCGGGGAAGCAAGGTTTTAGGCAGAGGAGAACGTGAGAGGAAATTCTTTTTATCCTGGATTCTACGAAAATACCCAGAAAAAAAAGTATATATATATTGAGTCGCTTCTGTGGGTGAAGTTTATTGAACTCGGAGTAAGACGGCTTTCCTGGCAAAACGGGGGGAAAAAAAACCGCTGCGGAATTCGAGCGGCAAAATGTGTAATCTCTGATCATAATTCATTGCTTTTGCCGGGCCTGGGTTGCTTCCTAAGCAACCCTTTCTCGTCTTTCTGCCTCCTCTCTCTTTCGTTTTTTCTCTCCACTGGATTTGATGTTTCAGATCTTGGGGCGAAGCTCAGAAGGTCTGGGTGTCCTTGCGCGCCCACAGCCCCATATACCCAATGGCAAAGCGTTAGATATCGCCTTTCCCCCCTCTTTGGTCGAAGGCTAGGCTAGGCGTCGCCTGGGGACAGATCGTGGGCGGCTAGGGCCTGGGGCAATGACAGCGAAACGAATTCCAAACCTAATGTGGACTCGCCACGGAGACGTCCCCGGCCTCCAACACTATGCAGCCAAAAGCAAGGTTCCGCGTGAAGCCAAGTGAAAGTCGACCGCCGTAATGCAGTGGGATGGGATCAGGGCCGAGTTCGGAAGATGCGGGGAGAGGATGGAGAAACCTCTACCTGTCTGCTCTGGTCTCCCTCTCTCTTTCTTCCCAAAGCAGGTTTGGCGGAGAAGGCAGCGGGTGCGCCTGGGGTCGCTGCCTGGCTACGCGCGGGCGCGGGAGTTTGGACCAAGACAAAGACGGGAGCTGTCCGCGGTGCTGAACCTGCCGCGCCGCCGCGAGGGCAAATGGGCTCCTGTAAGCTGCCCTCTCCTCCTTCACTCCGTTTTTCTATCTCCCCTTCGCTCTGGGGTTCTTGCCCTCCCCTGCGTTTATTGCCCTCTTTTGTCTTCCCGTAGATTACGCGTTCTGCACGCAAGTGTATGTGTATATCAAAGAACAAAACAATTGATTAAAAACGGTGTCTTCTCTTTTCTTCCCAAATAAATGACGCAAGAAAGGTTTATTTAAAATGTACTCTCAACCAAATACAAACAGCTATTCCGACCCCCAAAGAATGGAAATGCATGCTTAAAACAATAGAAATAAGCATAAACAAATGTTACGAATCTGTTCTTTGATTTATTCTGAAGAAGAGGTAAGGGGTTTAGAAAATTTAATGCCAGGAATATCATATTCTTGGCATCTTAACTTCTTGGGTGGGAAAATATAACAGCTGGGAGGATTGGTGGCCAAATATGAAGGTGAATAGGCTAAGGAGCTTGTCTATGAGTCAATAGATGGCTTATGAAGGTGAAAGTGATGGACATTAAGTTGCCTTAACCCTTGAGAGATCTGCAAGCATAACAATCTTCTGGATTATTAACAGGGAAATGAATCCTTTTGAAACTTTGGGTGTAAAAGTGTTAATATGGTGCTTCATTTTCTAGACGTGCAGAGTGTTGTCTAGACGTCTGGCATGGTGTATAACCAAGCACCAATTCCTCTGCTCAAATTTGTATGCAACATTTGTCTAACGAAGTTTGTGCAAGGGAGAAAAAAATCACATATTCCCTCCCAGGGGGGTACACCCATTTTAGTGCACACGGATCTATACACAATCCTTCTGGCATCTCATAGATACACTACCTCCCAGAGAGCCCAGATGCCCTGGGGCCACCTCTGCATTTGATCTTCTCAGCACCCTCCAAGCCTCCCCACCACAGGGGTGCCAGCTAAGCCCAGTTGTTAGCACTACCAATACATACAGGGAGGGGTTCTTGAGAATTCAATGGGATAGGTTGGCTCTGGTTTCCCACCTTGACACTCTAGAGCTAAACTGCCCCATAAAGGCAGAGGAACTAGAATTCTCAAATCAGTGTGATTTGTAATAAAAGGTTACATTTTGGGATTGGGGTAACGTCACCCCAGTTCCTCCAGGGTCCAGGGTCTGGAGGAACTGTTATCTTCTCACCAAAACACTCAGCGATCTTTCATTAAGGCCAATGCACTATACCTTTCAACCTCTTGAAAAGCAGCAGCTCATTGTGCCGGGAGAGAAACCCTGAGCTAGGATGGTTGAGGGAGAGGAAAGAAAAAAAAAAAAAAAGCCACTTATTGAATGACCATTATATACACTTGATTCCTTGATCTTCACTGCAACTCTGAAAAGTAGTAGATATTTATCATGACATCATTTTGCAGTTG
Organism: Oryx dammah; assembly: GCF_014754425.2. NCBI lineage: Eukaryota > Metazoa > Chordata > Mammalia > Artiodactyla > Bovidae > Oryx > Oryx dammah. The sequence goes on along the minus strand of NW_024070196.1, from coordinate 60,368,428 downwards.
AGGAAATAGAGACTCACAGATGTTCATTGAGTAGCTTATGGTTACATAGTCAAGGCCTGTGATTTTAACCCAGATCTCATTAGTTATAGAGTCTGTGCTTGCTCTAGGGGGCCACAACTGATGGTTATATGGGGGATATTCCAGAGGTCACTGTGCTAAATTTCTTTAGTACAATAGCTTTGGATTCCCAGGCCATTATGGCCTGTGGTCTGGGTTTGTAAGTTGGTTTAAGCCCTAAATGTGAAAGCAAGAAATTAGAATGAAGAAGAAACAGGACTCTCCCTTCATGTGGGTTGGGTGGATATTTCACAAAATAAGACCAGTTTCTGTTAAAAAGGGTCCTGGACCATCTCCTAAGCCCACACCTAAGAGTCAGTTCTTGAATCCCCCTTTCTCTTCGGCCTTGCATCCAATCCATCAGCAAGTTCAGTTAACTCTGCATCTGAAATATGTTCCAGCCCATCTACTTCTCATCTTCATCTCTGTTATCAACCTAGTCTAAGCTACCATCATCTCATCTGTTTTACAGCAGTCATTTCTCCGTTTCTTCTGTTTGATTGGTTTCCCTGTTTCTTCTATCCTTGCTCTCCTTGGCAACCCATTCTCTACACTATAACAAAAGTTATATTTTAAAATCATAAGTCAGATCTTGTCATTCCCTGTCTTTAACTCTCCAATGAATCCCCAACACAGTTAGAATAAATCCACATTCCTTATCCTGATCTGCAGGGGTCTCTATGATTGGCTCTTGCCCACCTCTCCTAACACACCCTCCCTGCTTCAATGCCTAGCTTCACACACACCTAATTTTTCTCACCTCAAGACCTTTGCACTTGGTTCATCCCTTTGCCTTCAGATTCATACAAGATTGGCCCCCTCTTGTCACTTAGGTCTCAGCTCAAATGTCAACTTCTCAAAGAAGTCTTTCCCAACCACCTTATCTAAAAGCACCCCATCTCTCCTGACTTGCGAGTCCACCTCTCTGTCTGTTTTCTTTGTAGCCCTCATCAATATCCAGAATTATTTTATTTATATGTTTAGGTGCATGTTGTCTATCTTCCTTAATAAAATATCCGTTCCATGAGGGCAGAGACTGTGTTTGTCTTGTTCACTGTTGAATCCCCAGTGCCCAGCTCGGTAACTGGAACATAGCTGTTCAATACGTATTTGTTGACTGAATGAATAATGAAGGAGTACACAGATGACGAGAGAGCTGTAGAAGCGGACAGAGATAGATGGGCAAAGCTGAGAAGGGCCTGAACTTTTTTGCCTGACTTCCAGGCTCTGCAAATGGAATAGCTGGCTGGGTGCATTCCCAGTTTGGAAAAAGGAAGCAAGAAAAGTTTGCACTAGGACCCCAAGAGGGTGCAGTCTTTGCAGACCAGATATCAAATCAGGATGGAGAAATGGATCTTCAACCTTGGAGAATGATTTTTATTTGTTCTGGTTGGGTCTGAAACCTTCACTTGGTTACAGACAGAAGGGTGATAATGGAAAAACACAGCAAACCAGGAAGATGTCTAAATTACAAAATCTTATTTTTGTGTGTGATAAATCTAACCAATCTTACTTGTAGGGAAAGTAATACAATGTTGTGTTATCAGTTCAGACTCTGGAGCCAAATTTCCCAGCATTGGAATCTGGCTTCATTGTTTGTAGGCTGTGTGGTATATGGCAAGTCACTTAGCCTCTCTGTTCCTTAGTGTCCTTATCTGAGGAATGGGGATAAAAATAGTATACTTGCCTCATAGCATGGCCATGTAGGATTGTTTTAGTCTGTTTTACTTGTGTTAGAGCTTGGTTTAGGAGAGGAAAAGGGGAGTGGAGTATATTTAGGGCTGTGGATTGGGGAAGGCAATGGGCAAAGGGAAAAAATTGAGACTCATCTTCAAAAATCTCATTTTCTCTTTTGAGAGCTCTTACCTGTCAAGGTAGAAGAGAGTCTGAAGGAGGGTCTGGCCAAGAGTTCTAGCTCCAGTGCTGACCAGCTCAGTCATGGCAGGTAGAAATGCTCAACCTTTCTGAGCCTCAGTCCTCCCATCTGTAAAGTGGGGCAGTAATTGTGCCTGGAACATTGGGGAGATATTTGGGAAACTGAAAAGCAGTAGGCAACCGCTGTTACCGGGCCTTATTGGGCTGGGGTCGGGGGCAGGGGACTTATTTCTTTACAAAGTGTCTCCTTGAGCTGGTGAAAGTGACTAAATCTTTTGTTGGGGCTTGGCATAGATAGAGTATGAGGTGAGAGTTATCTTCTTGGGGAAAGAAGTAAATAATTACGTGCTTGGAGTCATTCAACAACCTACCCATATCCAATCCCAGGGCTGGGGCTGGCCCTGCTTCAGACAGAGCTGGCTCCCCAAGGCATTATCTGGACCACCGTGGTAACTGTCACCCTTCAGGGGGAACCATTCTTTACATGATAGAAGTGCCCTAGAACAGGAATCCCAACCTCTGGGATCTAATGTCTGATGATCTGAGGTGGAGCTGATGAAATAGAATAGAAATGAAGTGCACAATAAGTCTAATGCACTTGAATCATCCTCAACCCATCCTTCTCCCAGCCCTGTCTATGGAAAACTCATCTTCAATGAAACTGGTTCCTGGTGCCAAAAAGTTGGGGACCACTGGTCTACAAGATGTATTTCCATCCCTCCCTGGTCAAGGTCACCAGGTGTTAAATGCACTCCTGGAATGTGACATTAAGATAATTCTTCTGGTGAATAATCCTGTTGTTAAGTTAATGATCACTCCCCTAATCTGTAAGCATTAAAAAGTCTTTGAATCTTTGTAGGTGCCTGACATTGTGCTATACAGTGAGATGATTCATATAAAATGCATCATCTTTTGGTATTCTCACAACAGCGCTATGTGGCGGAGGCTGTAATTAGCCTCATTTTGCAGATGGAGACACACAGCTAGTTAAGTGTCAGAGCCTGGCCAGAGTTTTTCCTGGAGCGGATGACCGACCATGATGTGAATATACCTTTCCCCTCCCTTTCTTTGAGGGGGTAATATTTTAAAATAGAAACTGCCACAATATAAAATAGACTGTCTGTAAAAGTCTTCTGTGGAGGGATACACACATATGAGTTGTGAACAGAGTAGAAATACATAAAATGGGGCCCAGCCTGAAAGTCGTACTTTTTTCTTTCTTTTTTGGCTGCACTAGGATTCAACCTGTACCCCCTGTAATGGAAGCTCAGAGTCTTAACCACTGGACTGACAGGGAAGTTCCAGTGGTTAACACAAATTTTTTTTTTTTTGGCTATGCCACATGGTGTGTGAGATTGTAGTTTCTTGACCAAGGACTGAACGCCTGCGCCTTGCGTTGGAAGCACAAGCCTTAACCCTGGATAGCCAGGGAAGCTTCCATCCTTCTTCCAGTGTGGTTCCCCGTGTGAGTGCATCTCATGGACATACAGTTGAAAAGATCACATAATGACACTAAGGGAGACAGTGTCTCCTTTTCTCAGAGGCCCTCCTAAGGCAGTTTTCCTTCTTCTTCTTGGGTTCTCCTCTCTCTGGTTGACTGCATACACCTCCCTTTTCCTACCCAGCATTGTCGCCCATCCTCACTGGAGACTCTAGCAGCTGACAAGCTTGGTGGAGAGCCAGAGTTGAGGCTGAGCCGTAATCACCTCTGTCTCTCCCTCACCCACTCCTCATGGTTGTCTTATATCAGAAGGTTTTGACAAAGGTGTCTTGAATAAGTAAATGAATAGCCAGATGACCCCATAGCATTTTCTCCCCAAATATTTGTAAGACCCCCGCATGGTAATTCATCTGCTTATATATCTAGATCAGGGTTTATCCTCTTTGACACTATTTACATTTGGGGCTGGATAATTCTTCATTGGGTGGGGACTCTTCTGTGAATAGGATGCATCTCCATCCTCTACCCACTAGAGGCAATTAGTACCTCTCTCTGCAAGTTGTGACCACCAGTGGTGTCTTTAGATATGTCCTCTGGGGTGCAAAAAGTCACCTCTGCTTGAGAGTCACTGATCTCAAAGCAGATCTGCGAGACTTCCTCAAGTCCCAGGATTCCAAAACCTACCCTTTTCCTTCTTGAACAAAATACAATGATACCAAGCCCCTACTATGGACCAGACCTGTGCCGGGCCTGGGAACTGGTGTTTATAAGTGTGGATTAGACATATGCAAAGGGCCTTCCCTCATTTGCTCATTTGATAAATGTGTTTTGGACACACACTGCCAGAGGCTCCAGTGATGACATGAACAAGCACCCCTTACCCTCTGGCTCCTAAACTGCTTTCAACCTAGCAGGGGAGACCTGCTATCAGTTTGATTTTCCATACAGTGTCTACATGTGGACACACAGAAAGAGCAAGAGCTATGCTACCACTTTCATTCATTCATTTACTTCCACCAAAGTGTATCAGGCTGGCTGCTCTGGGCTTAGTTACTTAATCTCTCTGAGGTTCACATTTCTTACTTGCAAACCAGGAAGAATGATAATGGTAAAAGATGTGTAAGTTCATGAAGTTGTGAGGATCAAATGATATGATACATGTAACGAGCACAGCACAGTGTCTGGCACAAGGTAAGAGCCCAGGGGATGATAGCTGCTGTTAATTGTTAGGGATGAAATATTAAATAAGAAGAACAGTACAGATTTGTTGAATAATTGTAACAAGTGTGTGAGAGTGCCTTGTCTACAAAAAGCAATCAGTAAGTATTTATGGGACAGAAACGTGTCCCTTTTAAGAACAAGGATTAATCTCTTAGAATAAAGCAGGAAGGTGTAAGGTCCCTTACCTGGAACAGATTTCCAGGGCTGCTAGATATGATCTGTGAGAGATCAAGGCCTTTCCCGCCCGCACCCGGAAAGCCAGGTGGTGTCTCTGCTCTCCCTTCCCTTTTCCCCTCTTTTACCCATCACTGTTAACCTGGGTGTCTGTTTCTCCTTCCTGCTCCGGGAAGCTCCCTTTACGTCAGTGGTTCTCAGCTGGGGTGGTGTTTGTCTCCCAGGGGACATTTGGCAATATCTGGTGGTTCTTGGCTGACGCAGCTGGGCCCAGTGTGTCACTAGCTGGTAGAGGCCAGGGATGCTGCTAAACACACTAGTGCACAGCACAGCCTCCTCCAGCCTTGGAATCGCTCAAGGGAACGTAGTGCGGAGGTGGAGAAACTCAGTCTCACATCCCATGGCTGGCAGGAAGACCCTCTTCTGTGTCAAGGGGTATGACCCTGATGCCCAAATCCTTGCACTAAAAGCCCCCACTGGGGGAGGGGTGTCCTGCTCAGCCAGGCTCCACCCACCTCCTCCTGAGCCAGCGGGGAGCCCCCCCACCCCCGGCTGGTCAGGGCCAGTTCATGGGCTTCTCCAGAGGAGCCTCCCGGCAGGAAAGGGTCTGTGGAAACTTCTCAGAGCCTCTTTGCCTTTCTCCTTCTCTTTAGGAGGCTTTGGCATTTTCGATGTCTCAGTAATGCCAAAGCCAGACCTGAGAAGGCTTTATGTTGGGTCCTTCTCTAAAGGGAGCTGACCCAGCAATTGTGTGTGGCTCTCAGCCCAACCACACCATATCCCTGTGGAATCTTATAGGAGGGGTCAGGGCAGAGGTGACCAAGTGGTCTGGGAACAAAAGCCTGTGACGTTTGAGGGCTACCAGAGGTCTTATGGTCTAAAAGATCTCCTTCGGGGCCTGGGTTGGATCCCTGGTTGGAGAACTAAGACCCTACAAGCTGCATCAGTTCAGTTCAGTTCAGTCGCTCAGTCGTGTCCGACTCTTTGGGACCCCATGAATTGCAGCCCGCCAGGCCTCCCTGTCCATCACCAACTCTCGGAGTTCACTCAGACTCGCGTCCATCGAGTCCGTGATACCATCCAGCCATCTCATCCTCTGTCGTCCCCTTCTCCTCCTGCCCCCAATCCCTCCCAGCATCAAAGTCTTTTCCAATGAGTCAACTCTTCACATGAGGTGGCCAAAGTACTGGAGTTTCAGCTTTAGCATCATTCCTTCCAAAGAAATCCCAGGGCTGATCTCCTTCAGAATGGACTGGTTGGATCTCCTTGCAGTCCAAGGGACTCTCAAGAGTCTTCTCCAACACCACAGTTCAAAAGCATCAATTCTTCGGTGCTCAGCCTTCTTCACAGTCCAACTCTCACATCCATACATGACCATGGGAAAAACCATAGCCTTGACTTGATGGACCTTAGTCGGCAAAGTAATGTCTCTGCTTTTGAATATGCTATCTATGTTGGTCATAACTTTTATTCCAAGGAGTAAGCATCTTTGAATTTCATGGCTGCAGTCACCATCTGCAGTGATTTTGGAGCCCCCCAAAATAAAGTCTGACACTGTTTCCACTGTTTCCCCATCTATTTCCCATGAAGTGATGGGACTGGATGCCGTGATCTTCGTTTTCTGAATGTTGAGCTTTAAGCCAAGTTTTTCACTCTCCTCTTTCACTTTCATCAAGAGGCTTTTTAGTTCCTCTTCACTTTCTGCCATTAGGGTGGTGTCATCTGCATATCTGAGCTTATTGATATTTCTCCTGGCAATCTTGATTCCAGCTTAGTGCAGCCCAAAAATAAAAAATAAAAAACTTTCAAGTTGCCCGGTGGTCTAGTGGTTAGGACTTGGTACTTTCAGGGGCCCAGGTTTGATCTCTGATTAGGAATTAAGACCCCACAAGCCACACAGTGTGGCAAAAACAACAAATGACAAAAACATAAACAAAACACAAAACTATAAAAGATCTCCCAGTCTTGTCTATTTCAGCACAAAGTATTCCCACTATTCTGGTCACTTCTCAGGGGCTTTTTGAGAAGTAAACAGTAGCAACAACAACTTATCTGAAGATTGCATGTGCTAATAACTGTGCAAAGCACTTCACCTGCATCTTCAGGACAGATGCTATTATTCGACCCATTTCACAGATGGGGAAACTGAGGTGTAGAGAGGTTAAGCAACTTCTCTAGGATTTCACGACCTCTAACTTTCAAAGCCAAGACTGAGCCCCAAATTTTCTGAGGTTAACTCATCAAGATACTTTTCCAACAGAGGTGCTCTCACTTGATTAACTTCAAGCTGCCTGACTCTCTTACTCTCTTGCTGAGTGAGTTTGGGTGAATTACTCTACGTCTCTGGGCATGTGTCTGTGAGGTGGGGCTGGTGAATCAGCCACTCTGACCCTGTATGGACTTGACTGTTTTTATTTGAATCGATCATATTCCACTGTAGTCAGCTGCAATCCTTTCTGGGCTCTGATCTCAACAGTGTTTGGAGCGAGGAGAGGAGAAATTGGCAGTGCCCTGTCACTTTTTACTTGGTGGTGGGAGGGATTCTTTTCATGTGAATTCTGATCACTTACATTTCAAGCCCTTCCTTCTACAGTTACTAGAATGTTACAGACATCCAAGCCCTGGAGCAGATGGCTTCCTTGGTATTTCCTACACGGTGGCAAAGAAGGCAGGGATAGAAACCCAGCTTTCCAAAGGGCAATTCAGGGTTGTGGGCACTGTTTAGTCAGTGGCTTGTTTCTCCCCTCCTCCAATGATTTCTCCTTTTCCACTTCATCGAAGGATCAAAATGAATCAGCAGACATTTATTGAGCTTCCTCTGAGACTGGGGCACTTTGTGAGGGGCTGGGGAGCAGGAAGATGAATCAGACTCAGCTCTTGCCCCAGGTGTTTAGTAGAGAAGATTAAATATGAAACCAGGAAAAGTTACGAAATGCCCCGGGAAGGAAAAGTTTGCGGTGACCAGGCTCATCGGTGTAGATAAATAGAGTGATTGCTGACTGTACATGTTCCCTGAAGAAACTGAGAAGCAAGGGAGAGTTGGAATTTCAGTTTCTCCTCCTATGAAAAAGCACCCTGACCTTTCCTAGTTGTGAGATGGTGGGCAAGTCACTTTACCCTTTGACATTCTTCATGGCTTTTCTGAGACCCTCAAGGGTCTACCTTCAAGACAAACTTTGTAGAGTGTAGGCAGAGGGAAGATTGGCCGGTGTTGAGGACAAGCTGCACAGCATCAGGAAGCCTGATTCTGCCTTTGGACCTGTTGTGTGGCCTTGGGAAAGTTACTGAACCTCTCTGTTACACCTTTCAATCTTTAAAGTGGGAGTTGTGTGTTCCCAGCCTAATGTGCATAGATCAGAGAGGCTTGGAGAGTTATGCTGGAGCTATCCAAGATGTAATGATTAATATTTGGCACAAGCAGTTCTATTTCCTTCTGGAGGCAAATTAGTTATGAAGAGGGGAGGCCAACCAGAAACTTACTCTTTTCCAGGAATGGGCAGCCCAGGTAGGGGTCATGGGGAGGGCTTGATGAAGTCAGCACATGGGAATTTAAGGCTGTTCTCCACGACTGCTCTTACCTAGGGCTTGTCCCCAGAAGAGAAGGGGGGCTCACCAGCCAATGCATACAGGTCCTCTGAACCTGGGTTTCTGAGTACAAATCTGGAGAGACAACTCAGCAATGAGTCAATCAACAAACATCTATTAGGAGAAAATGATGTGTTGGGCATTGAGGGCAATTTGCTGTGGATGCAGAGATCTTCAAGGACCCCGTGGCCTCTTCCAGGATCTCATAGCTTAAGCAGAGGACTGTAAGACCTGAATGGGGCTCCTGAATGTTGGCTGCATGTACTCAACTACCCTCAGACTCGGCATGATCGATACTAAGTCATTCCTCTCCTGTCCCTCATACCTGCTGCCTCTCTGGGCTCTGCATCCATCCAGCTGCCTGAGCCAGAAACCATGCTGGCACCTTCTCTCTCACTCCACTCCTAATCCCTCCCAAATCCTGCTGATTCTCCCTCTTTCACGTCTCTCATCTAACCGCAGTCATGCCTTAGTTCAGACCAGAGCCTTCTCTTTCCAAGACACTCTGCTCCCATCCCATCTCTTCCAATCCATTCTCCGTGTCCCAGCCAGAGCTATTCTGTTGTAGAATGAAATTGATGAGGTTACTCGCACGCTTAAAACCTTCTTCACTGGTGCCAGGGCAAACCCCAATACTTTGGTTGGTTTCCCAGCCCCTGGCCCCCTGTCCTAACTCATCTCTTACTTCTCCCCTCCCTTCCTCTCCAACTATCCTGAGCTTTGATGGGACTGGCTCGCATGCTGTCTCCCTTCTGAGCTTTTTGTCTTAAATGCTCTTCCTCCCTCACTTGCCCCTGTCTCTCAGACAGGTTTCCTTCCAGGAATCTTCATACTCCCACTACCCCCTGATCTATTTCCCCACAGAGCTCTGAGCTCATTGTGGGCTGGGGCTTGTCCATAGCATCCAGCCCGGTGTGTGGGTCATAGTAGGTGCTCCGATTAATAGTTAATGAATGAATGCCAGAGTGCCAGCTACCAGTGACCAGGTTAGGAGGTGGGGAATCTGAAGATTTTGTGGGGAATTGGGCTTTTTTTGTTTTATTTTTTTATGCTTAGCTACCTCTAAAGACAATGGGTGTGTGATGAATCGCACATGCTTAAAGTATACAATTTGATGAGTTTTGACATGTGTATACACCGCTGAAACCATCACCATAATCAAGGTAATGAACGTATCTGACACCCCAAAAGTCACCTCGTGTCCCTTGGTAATCCCTCTTTTCCCCTACACCCTTATCCCTAGGTAACCACGGATCTGTTTTCTGCCACTATGGGTAAATTTGCATTAAAATTTTTAAAAATATAAATGGATTTGCATTCTTTTGTACCTGGCTCCTTTCATTCAGCATAAAGAGAGAATAGGTTTTGAGTTGTGTTATGAAGGAATGGGCATGTAACTTAGAGAGGAAGCAGAGAGAAGAGACTAGTGGGGACAAAAATTCCAAGTTAGAAAAATGCAAGGTAACTAGACTGGGCTGGATCAGGGCCACTCATCCATTCATCTAATATTTGTTGAGCTCCAACTACATGCTAAGCACTCTACTAAGGGCAGGGCTAGAAGGCGTGTGGGCATCTTTTTGCTCCTCTAGATTCTGTCTCCATCCTTCTCCGCCTGCTCTGTGCTCCAGGAGGCTGACCTGTGCACGGACAAGGCATCCCTGGGTTCTCTTCCCTCTGACTTCCGGTTGGGCTTGGCCAGCGGGATCCCTGGCAGGAGGTCAGAGGGAGGTTGGGCAGCTGTACCGCTGGCCTCCTCCCTGGAGCCCCAGCTCCAAAGAGTGACTCCCTCTCTACAGCCTGACGAGCCACCACTGCAGTTGCTTCTCTGACATATTAACCAAAGCTGGAGCTCACCTCTTGAAATCTTGGTGAAACCCACTGGCAAATGGTCTAGGGGTAGAGATGGCTTATTTTCCAGAGTCCTCACACCTTAGCATCCTGGGAGTCTTCTTGGATGACACTAGACTGGTGGCCTCCCCAGAGAACTTGATGTCACCTCCAAACCTAACTCCTTCCAAGACCTTCCTACAGCGGTTTTTGGGAACCGAGGTGCTAGTCTCACCCATAGGAACAATTTCTTAATGATCAGAAAGAGATTTTTCAATTTATACCCAGTCCCATACTGATCAACACACTCCTCCCAACAACACAGCTAGAAAATCCCCGAGCTGGAAGCTACAGTCCCTTACTCTGTCTGTTAGAGAACCACGTGTTTGATTGGCCGAGCTGGCCAGAGATTTGTCATAAAGATGGTCTGTGACTCCTCAAGTAGACTTCTTGGACAAAGACACACATTTTTCTTTTCTTCTTTGGAACCCAACTTGGCATCTTCAGGAAAGATACTTTCTTCTCTGCATTTCCTGTGACTTCCACTTCTTACTACGTGTTATCTTTCTAGAACATAAAGAAATGTGCTTTTTAGTTTTGGGGGTGGTGTGAGGTGGGAGGAGAGAGATTGCCCATAAATGACTATTAGTTTGAATAGGGTTACTTCTTGAATACTTTTCTTGCTGATTATGGACACAGTCCAAGTTCATGGGGCTACATTTTGGAGATGAAGCCTGATGTCAAAGAATAATAAATGGGAGGTGACTAATACGGAACAAGGTTGCTTGAATTAAATCCTAGTCTTTCCACAGCAGAAGGGAGACTTAGAAGTTGAGAAGTGTTCCCGGGTGGCTCAGCTAGTTAAGAGTCAGCCTGTAATGCTGGCGACCTCGGTTCAATCCCTGGGTTGGGAAGATCCCTTGGAGAAGGAAATAGCAACCCACTCCAGTACTCTTGCCTGGAAAATCCCATGGATGAAGGAGCCTGGAGGGCTACAGTCCATGGGGTTGCAAAGAAGGTCAACCTTGCCAACTGTTAGGGCTGCTGAAAGAGGGAACAAGTCTCCTCATTGTGGGGGGTGTGCAAGAAAAGGTTGATGAGATATAGAGGGGATTCCAGTAGTGACCAAACCAAACCACTGACTCCTGACACCCACGGACTGGATCTGTCAGAATTGCAGGGCACTTGCTGAAAACCCAGACTCATTCATTCATGTATGCACCTGATGTTTATTGAGCACCTACTATGTGCCGAGCACTGGGCTTGGCAGGGAGGCCACTCCAGTGACAGGACAGATGAGATCCTGGCTCCCACATAGCTCTCATTTTAGTCAGGGACACAGGCAGTAAGACAGCAATAAGGTACCTTTTATGTGTTATAATGGTTCTTCAAAATCAACCAACTCAGGTCACTGATGGAGCAACAGGGGCTGAGGACCAGTTTCAAGATTTAGGCTTCAGGAGGTGACATTTAAGCTGAGAGCAACGAGCCTGCCTTGGGAAGATCCAGGGAGATGGTTCCTGGTAGAAGAGCGCAGCTCTGAGGTGGAGGTTTGGTAAGAGGTTGTTAGCAGGGGAGGGTGTAGGGGGCAGGCCAGATGCATGATATCCTTTGGGGAGTCTGGACTTTGTCTACCTGCAGTGGAGTCATCAGACCTGGGCCCCGCCCCCCACTGCCCCCAGAGGTGGTAAGGCTGGAGAATCCACTTTTCCTGGTGATTCTGACACGCACTTAGTTGACTCTTGTCTCCAGACAAGAGGACCTTGGAGGCATCTCCTTATGCCAGCTGCTTTTCTATTCCTTACCACCCAGTCCCCCAGGCACCCAGCATCTATGGAACAAGCTAGAGGGAATGTGGAGTATTGTCCTTGTTTCTTCACTGTCCTGCTTTCTCTGTGCTTCCAGAGAAGGCTTTTAAAATAGGGGACGAGCCATGAAATCAGCAATGAATATGACTTGGGTCTGGCTCCTTCTGACGGACTTTCCTATAAACCAGAGATGGGCGAAGTGGTTCTCTTCTTGGGGGAGGGTCAGGACAGAGGGTGGCATGACCAGCCAGTGCAAAATGGAAATGAGGGATCCCTTGCTCAACAATTATTAAGAATTTCAAGATGGCGACATCAGAGCATCAGACCAAGTGTGGGGCCCTGAGGGACTTCACAGGTTGCCCACTCACGGAGCCCATCTGGGAGGGAGGAGGGAAAAGGAGGATGAAATGGATAAAGACCAAGAAAGCAGGGAGAAGTGACGGAGAGAGGAGCAGGGAGCAAAAGGGAGCAGAAAGGAAGAAATCTGGAAATGGTGATCCACAGCCTGACTCAGTGATACCCCGATCAGTGACGTTCCTGGAGGACTCTCTGCTAGCAGGAACTGGACAAAGCTTTGCTTACCTTATGCCAGTGAATCCTCCTGACAACCCCTGAACTAGGAGCTACTATGATTCCCACTCAACAGATAAGACAATTGAGGCCCAGAGAGGCAAGGTCACACAGCTGGGAGGGGCAGTCCTGGAAACTGAGCACAGGTTCTTAGAACTTGCGCCCACACTCTCAGCCACTGGTTTACCCCTGAATTCCCTGAAACCAGATGTTTCTGGAGCAAGGAAGGGTGTGGAGGCCAAAGATCTGGGTTTGAGCCCTGCTTCTGGTAGGGTCACCGAGACTGATCACTGTGGTCTCTCGCTTGGACAAAGGCAGTGGCCCTTTCATTCTCTACCCGGAAGCATTGTTTTGCCCTTTTTTGGCCTCTCCAGGTGGCCCTTGGGATCTTAGTTCCCTGACCAAGGTTCGAGCCTGCGCCCCCTGCAGTGGACATGTGGAGTCTTCACCACTGGACCACCAGGGAAGTCCCCAAAAGTATTTTTTAAAAATTGTTATTCTTATTAAAACTTGCCATTTTAACTATTTTTTTTTTTTCAGCATCGTGAGGTCCATCCACAATGTAAAGCCATCCTCTCGAGTATCTGTTTTGAAAACGTCTCTCCAAACACGAAGCCTGTTCCCTTTAAGTAATGTCTCCCCCTCCCCCAGCTCCCCGGCACCTCTGTTCCCCTCTTTGTCTCTGAGGATTGGACTATTGTAGCTACTTCGTGTAAGTGGGATCATATACGACATCTGCGCTTTGTGTCTGCCTTCTTTCGCTTAACGTCATGCTTCTGAGGTTCACCCAGGCTGTAGCCCGTGTCAGCGCTTCGCTCCTTACAGCTCCATGTTACTGCATTGTCTGGCCCGACTACATCTGTTTATTCATTGGCTGATGGACACTTAGGCTGTTTCCACCTTTGGCGATTATGAATAGGGCTGCAATGAACATTTACATTCAAGTATCTGAGTCCCTGTTTTCAGTTCTTTTGAACATGTACCCAAGAAGTGGTGATGTTTTTTTTAGCGTAAGTCAGATCCTATCACTTCCCTTCTGGGAGCTGTCGGTGATGGTGGCTCTCAACACTTTGGAATAAAACCCAAGCTGTTCACGTGACCGGGCTCCTCCCTGCCCACAGCCCTCTTCGCCATTCCTCTCCTCTCTCACTTCTGCTCCTGTACCCCCACCTCCCTGCTGGCCATCACACCTTGTACATTCCCTGCTCTGGGCCTTTGCACTGGCTGTTCCCTCTGCTTTTAAATCTGCTGGTTCTAGATACCCACGGGGCTCAGCCCTGTTTCACTTAGACTTTGGCTCCAGGGTCATCTTCCCAGAGAGGTCCCCCATGGGAGGCCCTCTCTCATCTAGAGCAGCCCCCACCCCATCATGCCTCATCCCCTTGTCCTCTGCTCTTCACAGCACCTACTACCCCCTACAAGCCTGTACCCCTATCTTGCCTATGACTGTGTCAGTTTCAGGTCAATCCCTGTAACTCCAGGGCTAACCTGGTGCATGGCATGAGGGACCCCGCTCATTAAGTACTAGGATGCACCATTTGAGTGTGTTAATATTTGATGTTGTTGACCTTGCAAAAATGGAAGCTCCAAATGAGTCAAGTTGATCTTGAATGAACGAACAAATGCATTTCTCCTCCCTGATCCTCTGCCTTCTCACCTCTAAGGTGGGGGTAGTATTCCCTGGGCGGGGGGTGGGGGGCAGGATTTGATACCAGCCTCCCTCGGAGTGCCTGTGGTTGCCCCTCCGTGAGGGAGGGGCTGGCGTCCATGCGAGGCCCTGTGGCTAGAGATACAGGCATGATGAATGGATCGTGGAATAGGTCCTAGGAGGGGACAGAAAGGATGGGAATGACACTATTTAGCTGAGGAATGACCTCCTGACACGCTTCAAATAAATGCGGGCTTGTTATAGAGACAGGGAGGTGGCTGCTGGTGTGGCTGCCGCCTCTGATTCTGACACAAGAGAATAAAAGGGACTGGAATTCATGTGTGTGTGTGTGTGCACATAGAAGAGGGTGTCTCTGTGTGTCAGTCTCTGTGTGTGTCTCTGTGTGTCTGTCTTCTTTGTGTGTCTGTGTGTCTTTGTGTGTGTGTATGAGTGCCTGTCTCTATTTGTGTGTGTCTGTCTTTATGTGTCTTTCTGGGTTCCTGGATGTCTTTGTCTTTGTGTGTCTGAATATGTCTGTCTTTATGTGTGTCTATCTGAGGGTGTGTCCTTGTGTGTGTGTGTGTGTGTGTGTGTGAATGTCTTTGTGTGCATAGGTGAGGGTAAGAACGGCCTGGATGCCTGAAGAAAGCTTCTTTGCATCCCTGGAGCTGTTTACATTCCAATTTAATTAAACAGCCATTGGCTGAGCACCTACTATGTGCCAGACATGGTATTGCTGGGAGAGATCTGAGAGTAAAACCCAAACTAAGACGTCTGGTTATCCAAGAGTGAGCAGTGCCCCTTGGAGTCTCACCAGCAGGTAAACAATGAGTTGTGAACACAACAGCTGACAGCGATCAACCACTAACTGAGCAACTCAAACATTTCTTTGTCTCAGTACTTTATGTGGATGTTTAAAAAATTGTGCTTCCACTCTTTACGAAGTGAAACTATCTTTTTCCTACTTTGCATATGGGGAAAATGGAGGCACAGAGAAGAGAATTCACTTCCCAAAGTCACACAGCAAGTGAATGGTGAGATGAGGATGTCGGTCAGTCCCAGGAAGTGGGACTGTGCAACTCACATTCATTCTCCTTATTTGTACTCAAGATCTTAACTGATTGAAAGTAAGGGTGACCGTTTGGGAGAATTTGCTTTTTCTTTGGTTTGGAAGAACCGGTCGGAAAAAAAAAAAAGCCATATCCCGCCCCCGAGAACCAGGCAATAAAGTTACACACAATTGCTCCAAGGACTGCACAGGAGCCCACGGCTTCCAGGCAGGAATGAGGGGACCCCTGGGGCTAAGGTGTCTGGGGGAAGGCCCCCCACTTATTCCTTCCAGGCAGCATCTCTCATCAGAGATGCTGGGGAGGAGCGCCAGGGGGGAGATGTCAGTGGGCTAGTTCCAAGCTGGTGCTTAGGGCAGATGGAGGCAGGAGGAAATTTCAGCTCCCAGGAAAGATCCTCTAACAGACTTGGTCTAAGGATGACCCATATCCATGTCACCTGGGGCACAAGCTAAAGATGCAGTTTCCTGGGCTCAACCCAGACCTACAGAAGCAGAGTCTCAGGGAGACGGGGCAGGAATCTATATTTCAACAAAGGCATCTGATAAGTCTTACACTGCCTCAAATGTGAGAACTACAGATGTTTGGGAGAATCTAGGGGAGGTTAGGTGGTGCCAGATCATAGATGGCCTTGAATGCTACATGGCATTTAGAACTTGTCCTGAGGGCCAAAGGGAGCCATCAAAGGTGTCTGAGCAGGAGAGGGCCTGGGTACTTTCTCTGGTGGCATAGTGAAGGCAGGTTGGAAAGAAATCAGGCAGCAGGCAGGGAGAACTCATACAGGGTTTGGGTGCAGCAATTCACATGAAAAATAATAGGACCCGAACTTGGACAGGGAAGTCCATTTAGGAGGCAGAGAGTTACTAAGCAGATCATCCATGGAGCTGGAGAAGTTGTGGAAGGTTCTTCCTTGTATGGAGGTCAGGGAAGGTAGGGAACAAATGTCTTGATCTTCCAAGATCCAGTTTAGATCCATCTATCGAATATCACCAAACCAGAGAAGGCTTCCTGGAGGAGGTGACGTTACCCACAGGCCTCAGTGACAGGCAAAAACCCAGAGAGTAAAGAAAAGGGATTTAAGAAGAAATGGTCCAGTGTTTCAAAGTTTCTCTCTCCTAAGTGGCTTCTTGCATCCCAGGCATTGAGAACTTTCTCCACCAAGAGTTTCAGAGACCCCTCCTGGGTGTGTGTCTTCCATCAAGACTGGAGAAAGTTGATGAGTGTGGGCGGCAGCCAGGACTGGCGTTTCTAATTAACACGCAGGCAGGGAGAATGCCTCTTCTTCCAGAGTCTGTATTCAGCTGATTGAATACCAGGGCTGGGGCTAAACTATGAATCGTGTGTCAAAAATAAAGCCGGCGCTCTTCTCTCGTTAAAGGAACAGCATCCCTATTTCCAATGCTCGGCTGGCTGGGGGAATTGGATGGCGTGTGGCTTTGATCCTTGGGGCTGGGTGTGGGGACTGTGGGCTCAGCGTAGGGATGAGAAAGGAGGGGCACTCAGAGAGTGGCGGGAAGGGCACCGGCTCAGGTTGGGAGCCGCCAGAGGAAGGCAGAAAAGAACCCCAGGTGAGTTTCAGGAGCGACTAGGTTCAGGGGGAGAAGGAAGAGAAACAGGCCATAAAAAGAGAAAGGCGGCTTGCCGTGGCAGGGGAGAGAGAGAGAGGGGCAAGCAAACACAGGTTCATTAATCTGTAGTTCGTCTGCCTTTTCTGTTAGGCGGATGAACTTGATGAGTTAATTAAGTCGCAGTCTGTAAAACCAGTTTATTTGCATAGCAAACTCCTGGGCCAGTGTGTGCTGTGAGCTGAGTGTGTGTAGGAGCAGACAATTCGGGGGAAATTACAGCCTCATTAATATGCTAATCTGGTTGCAGGCCTGGAACGGAGTTTTGGGTTGGTGGTGCTCCGGGGTGGTGGGTGTTTGGTTGCTTAGCAACCCTTTTCTCCAGGTAACCCTTCTCTGGCTTGCCCTTGATATCCCCCAAAGGATTGCAATGTGGAAGAGGAGGTAAGCGGGGGGGAAAGCATTCTGTTGTCACAGAACAGTGAACAAAATAAAAGGCAAACACACACACACACATTCGCACACACATCCACATTATGCCGGGTGTCTTTACAAACAGGCTTGGGGAGGGGGCAGGGAAGGCTGGGTGGGTGTAACAGACAGACACCAAACTGCAAATGCAGTGTGTGGTCTGTGGAAATAAACACAGGGGTAACACCCTTCTACGCACACACACACACACATTTGTGTGTGCACATAAACACAATTGACAAATGTGTTTTGTTTAACAAATAAACGCACATAATGAGATTCTCAGTTTATGTAATAATACGTGTTCCGTGTCATACCCTCCCATCATACATACACACGCATGCACACACACACGCAGCCATAGCCTATGGGCAGAGTCTTTTCCAGGAACACAATAGATATAAATGCACTCAACACAGTGTGATACTACTCAGGATATGCAAGTGATAAATAACAATCGATTGTCAAATGCAACACACACACACAATCCACAGCGCCTGAGCAGATAAGCCCTGGTAAAAATCACAGAATGTACATGCACCATGGATGATGTCTCTGCAAACCAACAGTGAGTGCAATATATATGGGCATATACACCGTGTGTGACCAGGTATCCCAAGAGTCACCAGGTACACACACATACACGCAGAGGTATGACACAGAGCCCCAGCCCTTTTCTCTTTCCCTTGTCACTGCTAATCTGAACAAAGTCTGCTTTTTACTTATTTTTTTAATCTTTAAAAATTTTTTATCTAGAGAAATCTCTCATTTGAAATAATACACGCACCCCCGTGTTCACAGCAGCACTACCCACAACAGCTAAGACACGAAGCAACCCAAATGTCCACGTGCCCATTGACAGATGAGTGGATATAGGAGACATGGCATACACGCACACACACTGGAATACTACTCAGCCACAAAAAAAAAGAATGGAGCAATGCCATTTGCAGCAACATGGATGGACCCAGAGACCATCATACTAAGTGAAGCAAATCAGAAAGAGAAAGACAAATACCAGATGGCGTCACTTATATGTGGAATCCAAAATACGATGCAAATGAACCCATTTACAAAACAGGAACACCCTCACAGACATAGAAAAGAAACTTATCAAAGTCGACTTTTTATATCGCGTACCCAGTGCATCTCCAGATCCCAGGCCTAGTGACTGTCTCTGATTTTCCCCTTCCCTTGTCTCTTCCTGCCCCACCCCTCAGCAACATTTTTGATGTGTTTTTATCTGACAGGTAACTTGCAAGATATCCAGGCTTCCCCGAAAGAGCAAAATATGGGGTCAAGGGTGTTAACGCCTCATCCTGCCATCAGGAAAAAAGTACCATGCCCAGATGGTCTTACAGGTGAGTTCTACAAATATGAAGAAGCAGAAGCTTCTTGTATTACATAAGTTGTTCCAAAAAAAGAAAAAGAAAAGAAAACAAAAAGGAAAGCTACGCAATTGACATTTTGATAGCAAGTCTGGATAAGAGCACCAGAAAATAATCACTTGTAATCTGAGAAATGGTAAAACTTAAATGGGAGGAAGTGTATTTCTATTTACTTGATAAAAACCAGAAAGTTGAGAACATTAACAGCCAGTGAGCGTGTGGGAGAATGAAAGCCCTGATGCATGCTGGGGTGGAGGTTGCAGTTTGAGGAGCCGTATGCCAGTACTTCACGACATTTAATGTTTGCATACATCATACTGCAGAAATCCAATTCCTGAGTATTAACACCAGAGCACCAGTCGCACAGATATATAAGAATACCTATGTTAGGCTGTTCATCTCAACGTTGTTAGTGTAGTTAAATAGGCAAACTTGCCGTCCTTCACTTGGTGAGTGGACAGAGGAAATGAGGTGAAGGAAGGCATGGATGATTGTGAAAACCAGAAAAGCAAACCAGAGGTATACATAGCAGCTTGATGGCCATGAGAATATTTTATGTGGAAAGGTAAGAAACAGAGTGTGAAGAGCCGTAACACTTATATAAATTTAAAACAATACCAAAGTCTCTCAACAGCTGACTAGGCTAAACAGCGGTCTCCAACCCTTCTGGCACCAGGGACTGGTTTCCTGGAAGATCATTTTTCCACAGATGGCAGGAATAGGGGGAACGTTTGGGGGTGACTCAAGCACGTTACCTTTATTGTGCACTCTATTTCCATTACTATTACATCAGCTTCAGCTCAGATCACCAGGCATTAGATCCTGGAGGCTGGGGATGCCTGGATTAATACCCTGTGGTACATTCATGTAGTGGAGTACTACTCAGCCAGGAAAAGGAACGAAGTGCTGATTCAGGCCACAACACAGATGAATCTCAAAATCATTATACTAAATGAAAGAAGCCAGACACAAAAGACTACAGGCAGTAGGATGGCTCCATGTGTATGAAAGCTGAGCAGAGGCAAACTTAGTCTATAGGGGCAGAAAGAAAGCTGGGGGCACCCGTGGCAGAGGTGATTCCCAAGAGGTACAAGAGAAATCTTTTTCTGGAGTGATGGAAGTGTTGTACATCTTGATTATGGAGGTTACACAAATAGGTACAGTTATTAAAATTTATCAAAGGAGATACTCAAAACAGGTACCTGAGTTTACTGAATGTAAATTAGTCCCGACAAGGTTTATTTAAAATGATATTTTATTGTAAATGGTAAAATAAAGCAATAATACTTTAGAATGTTGATGACTATAGCTTTGTATATATATCTCCATGTATCTGTCTCTCTAGGTGTCTGTGTATGTATGGATGCTGTGTGTGTACTTACATATGTGTCTATAGGTCATACATAAGAGTAGGTGCCTGTAGCAGGGAGGAAAAATAAATTATGAATGGGGAATTGTGGTAGATTGGCTCATTGTTCCCAGTCTTCATTTCCTGTGTACACTGTGTAAAGTACTTCACATGTTTCATCTCACTTTTTCTTCCTAAGAACCTCATGAGATAGGTGCTATTGCTGTCTCCATTTTATAGCTGGGAATCTGAGACCAGAGAGGTTAAGTAATTTGCCCTTGGTCACACAGCTAGCAGGCAATGGAAATCTATGAATGTGATCCCAAAGTCTAGGTTCAAGATGAAGGGACTTTGCTTCAAAATATCTTTCAGGATTTTTCCCCTTCATTGAGTGTTTCTGTCCTGCAAAGATGGTGGTAGAAGTCAGGGAGACCGTTCCGTGATGGAAAACTTAATGTGGTTGAACCTGAGAACATCACCTTGGGGAAGGGCTTTGTCCCTTAAGAAATTATAAATATTTCATTTTCCCTTCTTCCCTTCTTCCTTGTCAGTCCCGAGATGGAGTTATCGACGGGAACCAGGGTGATGGACAGATTGGCAGTGTTCTGTATTGATGAGTTAATAGATTGTTGGCTATTTTTTTCATTCTCTGAAAAAAAAAAAGAAGTCTTGACAGCTGTTTTCACTGTCATGGGGGTGGGAGAGGCAGCTGCAGAAGGTGATGGAAAGCAAGGCCTGGGTCAGGGTGGTACCCATCAGACAACCACATCAGCTCGACCTTCAACTCTTACCCCTAATCCCAGCAGCTTCCATCCTCTTTCCTGATGCCCCTTGTCCAAGGCCCCATCATCTCTTGGCTGATTACCACCGAGTTCTTCTCAGCGCCTCTTAGTGCATTCTGCAGCCAGCAGGCAGAGCTGTCGCAAAGCATAAGCCAGGGACTTGCCTGCTGAAACAGTGGATGTGAATTTGCCTGCCAATGCGGGGGACACAGGTTCCATCCCTGGTCGGGGAAGAGCCTGCGCACGTGCTGCGGAGCAACTAAGCCCCTGTGGCATAACCACTGAGCCTGTGCTCTAGAGCCCCCAAGCTGCAACTGCTGAGCCCATGTGCTGCCGCCACTGAAGCCCGCGCACCCTGGAGCCTGTGCTCTGTAACAACGAGAAGCCTGTGCTCCGAAGCTACAGAGTAGCCCCTGCTCGCTGCCAACTAGGGAAAAGCCCTCAGAGCAACGAAGACCCAGCACAGCCAAAAGTAAATAAATAAACAATTTAAAATGATTAAATGAAATTAACTCAGCACAAGCCAGATCCTGTCACTCCTCTGTCCCAGCCCTCAGGCCCCCCGCATCACAGCTGAAGCCCCTCCAGTGGCCTCCCGTATACTCTGACCTCACCCTCACCTCCGTTCTCTTCCTTACTCTGCTCTAGACTCAGCCGCCTTGCTGTTTCTTGAACTCTGCAAGGATGGTCCTGTCTCGGAATGTTCACACCTGCTGTTGCCTCTGCCTGGCCTGCCCTGCCTGCAGCTGCTCACCTGACTCTTGCCCTTACCTCCTTCAGGTCTCTGCTCAAAGGACACCCCCACCACAGCCTTCCTTGACTGCTCTGCATAAATACTCCTGCTCCGCATCCAGTTTTACGCTTCTTCACGGCCCTTATAACCTCTTGACATTACTCCTAACTTGTCTGTTGGGTGTTTCTCTCCCTAGAATGAAAGTTCCATGAGGTCTCCATGAGTTCGAATGCCACAACTAAAGACCCCGCATGCTGCAACGAGACCCGGTGCAGCCAAATAAGTAAATAAATGTTTTAAAAAATAAATAAATAAAATTGAGCTATTAAAAAAAAAAAAGATGGAGGCAGATGGATCACAGTCAGAGAAGGAGATGTGAGGATAGAAGTGGAGATCAGAGAGAGAGAAGAGAGAATATGCTAGCTTTTGAAGAGGAGGAGGGAGCTGCAAGCCAAAGAAAGCAGGTGGCATCTAGAAACTGGAAGAGGAAAGGAGGGGATTCACCCCAGAGCTTCCAGAATGAAACACTTTCCCTGTGAACACCTCGATTTTACTGATAAGAGCCTGGTCATATTTCCCACTTACAGAACTACAAGATAATACATTTTGTGTTGCTCTAAGGGTTTGTGGTCCTCTGTTACAGCAGCTCTAGGAAACTCATGCTTCAGGTAAAGTGCCTATCATGGTGTCTCGTGCACGGTAAGCCTTTGGTAGAAGTGAGCTGCTATTATCATTGGTCAAATGTTATCCTTCTCCCCACCTTTACCATTAAGGCTCCTGTTGGATCAGCCCAGCTATTTCAGATGAAACCCCCACCCCCCACAGGTAATTTATAGCTCTTGAAACCCATCCCAGGAGATACCAGGGTTGGGGTGGGCTTCCCAGAGCTCCCAAACCTTACTAGGATCCCCAGCTGAGCTGGATCTGCACGAGGTCTAAAAGCTGCCTCCTGACTCCCCTGCCAAGCGTCCCTGTCACGGCTTCCCCTTCCCTCCCATGCTGTCTCCTTTAATCCCCTCCCCACTAAGCTATTTTTAAACCACTCCCCTTGCTGCTCCCTATTGATCTTCAACCTGTTACTCCCTGAAAGCACTTTGTGGCAGGGACCCAATAAATGCGTCAGATCTTTTGTCACCATCTGTCCCTTGGCTTGTTGAGGTCAGCAGCAGGAGCCCAGGCTGGAGAAGGTATAATCTCTGGCTCTTCCAAGCAAAGGCTTTCAGGGGTTCCACTTCCTGATGGTGGAATGTATTCTGCCTTTGCTGTACAGGAACCATCCTTCTGGCCTTAAGGCTGATGGCTGGTCCCAGAAATGGTCCATGGAGTCCTGTGTCCTCGTGCTCTTGGGCTGGGGGCGGCAGGCAGCTTACGCTCAGAGGGCAGCTGTTTGAGCCTCAGCAGAGGAGGAAGCTACCAGCAGGGGCTGTCTGAAGGGGATGTGGTATATATATATATTTAGAATTATTATTATTTGTTGTTGTTCAGTTGCTAAGTCATGTCCGACTCTGCGACTTTATGGACTACAGCACGCCAGGCTTCCCTGTCTTTCACTATCTCCCAAAGTTTTCAAACCATCTCATTTCTGTCATCCCCTTCTCCTCTTGCCCTCAATCTTCTGTAGCCATCAGGGTCTTTTCCAATGAGTTGGCTCTTCGCATCAGGTGGCCAAAGTACTGGGGCTTCAGCTTCAGCATCAGTCCTTCCAATGAATATTCAAGGTTGATTTCTTTTTAGGATTGACTGGTTTGATTTCCTTGCTGTCCAAAGGACTCTCAAGAGTCTTCTCCAGCACCACAAATTATAAATTTATTTATCTCCTACTCACTCATATGGCATTTACTTTGTACTAGGCACTATATTTTATTTTTAAGTGTTATCCAAGTATTAGCTGGGCTTCCCTGGTGGCTCAGATGGTGAAGAATCTGCCTGCAATGCGGGAGACCAAGGTTTGATCCCTGGGTTGGGAAGATCCCCTGGAGAAGGGAATGGCTACCCACTCCAGTATTCTGGCCTGCAGAATCCCATGGACAGAGGAGCCTGGCAGGCTACAGTCCATGGGGTCACAAAGAGTCAGACATGACCGAGTGACTTTCACTTTCAAGTATTAACTTATTTAACTTTCACATCAACATCGTGGAGTTGCTGCAGTTACAGTAGTCTCTCCATTTTCAGATGGGGAAATGGAGGTATAGAAAGGTTTAGTAATTTGCCCAAAGTCACACAGCCTGTCAGGAGTGGAGGTGAGATTTGGACCCAGGCAGGATGTGTGTTTCACCATTACACTCTGTTCATCTCCATCAGTGGTAACAAGAGTTAGTGTTCTTTTTGAGATGTGAGTCTCATTTCTGGATGCCCTCCTGGCATCCTCCCCTTCCCTACTTATGATTACCCTACCTTGTCAGTCCTGGGCGGGTCTCCATAAATTTCCAGTCTGGGCTCAGCTGCCCAGAATTTGCCTGGTGCTCCCCAACCCTCCCTATCCTGGTTATTGTCATTTAACATCTGCCACCAATGGGCTGATCTTCCCAACACTCTCGGCAGAAGGGGCTGTGATCATTCTCCCCATGTCACAGATGAGAAAACCGATGTTCTAGTGTTGGACTATTGATCCATCCTGGACCATCCTGTCTTCCTAGGCACAAGTCACCTCAGTCCATCCCCCATCTTCCCCAGAGACAGAGCTTGGCCAACTTGCCCATCAACAGTTATCCACTGGCTAGAGCTGAGGAATGGTGTCCCCTTCAGGCAGGGCTGTACTCTGCATCAGCTGCAGTCTTTGCTCCCTGCTGATTTACACTTAACAGCCAGTCTCACTTCTCTACTGTTACCTGAGATTGCAAGAGACCTCTGATCCCTGGTGGGGGCAGCCTGTTGGTGGAAGCCTTCTCCCAACTCCCATGTCCCTTGGTGTCCCCCAGGGTGCCCAACTCAGAGTCCAGCCCGAGGAAAGGGTGCCCATAGGGTCCATGAAGTTGGCCCACATGGACCTCCACAAGGCCCAACTCCAACGTGGGTGCCCAGGGAGGAAGAAGAGAAGAGGGTGGGTGGGTCGAAATAACAGGAAAGTGTTGGGGTTGGGGGTGGAGGGGGGAGAAAGCAGAGCTTCCTAATTATAGAGGAAGAGGCAGTGATAAAATGATAATGGGCGCGTTTTGACCCGGGCTAACCAGTTCCGGAGCTGTGAAGTAACTCCCAGACGCGTGATGGAGGGCAAGGGGCTGCCGCCCGGGCTGCTGCTGAAACGGCGCTTTCACAAACAAGACGTAAATTGGATGCAAACATCTAATTAACCTTCTCCCTCGGTTCCTTCTCCGCGGAGGGGGAGGCAGCCCTCCCAGGGCTCCCTGCCTTCCCTCGGGGGATGGATTTGAGGGAAAGAGGAGGAGGAGGGGAGGTGAGAGAGAGAGAAAGGAAGCCAAGCTTTTTTTTTTTTTTTAAATCAGCTCCCCTTGGGGTGAGGGCTGAGCTAAACCTCCAGCAGGGTTGGTTTTCTCAGTGGCCTCAGGCTTGATCTGAGATCTGCATTCCTGTTTAATCGGCCCCGGTAAGCTCCCGTTATTCAGTAGGGCCTGGTATGGGAAGACTGAGAGTCTGGTTTTTGTTTTTCTCCTTGGTGGGGATGCGGTGCTGCATAGCCTGCTTCCTGCGGGGATTCTCCAGGCTTTTGAGTCCTCTGGGCACAGACAATGAGGGTCATCTGAGGTAGTCGCTGTAAGAGTGTGCTTTGGGGGCACTTCCCTGGGAGGTCCAGTGATTAAGACTCTGTGCTTCCAATGCAGGGGATGCAGGTTCAATCACTGATTGGGGAACGAAGATCCCACATGCTGCACAGCACGGCCAAAGGAAAAAAGAGTGTGCAGTAGGAGCTCAGCCAAACTTCATCCCTGTTGGCTGTGTGATTCTGGGAGCCTTGACTCATCTGTCTGCACTTCATTCATTCACTCGATAAATATTTATTGAGCTCCCACTTTGTGCCAGGCTTTGCTCTAGGTGCTGGAAATACACTGGTGAACAAAACAGATCAAAGACAGAAAACAAACCAAACAAGAAGAACTTCTGTCTTCCTGAGGCTTTGAAGGGCGTGTGGGTGGTGGGCTGGAAGACAGACAATAGAGGATGAGCTGGCATGTGTTTGAGAGCATGAGCTGCCAGAGTGCCCGCCTTAGTTCTACTTACTAGCTATGTGACCCTGCATACGGTTTTCAATCTCTCTGTGATCAATTCCATTTCTTTTTATTTAATTTTAAAATAGTAACATATAGGAATCTTGAAAAACTAGTGCAAAACTTCTGTATAACCTTAAGCATTAACATTTTCTGCTTACTCTCTCTGTCTCTGTCTCTATTTTTGTTTCCAAACCGTTCTGAGAGTGAGTTACAGACATGGTACCCCTTTACCCCTAACTGCTTCAATGTCTGTTTCCTAAAAACAAATATATTCTCCTCTAAAACCACAGTACTACAATCAGAATCAGGAAATAAACATTGATACACTACTCTTATCTAATCATTGTCTTATTTAGAGCTCCCCACTTGTCCTGATAATATCCTTCGTAGCAAAAGAAGTTCTGGGATCACATATCGTATTCAGTGTCATACCTTTTCGGCTTCTCTTCATTTGGAATCAGTTCTCCCAAGTGTCAGTCACTCAGTCATGTCAGACTCTTTGCGACCCCATCCATGGACTATAGTCCGCCAGGGTCCCCTGTCCATGGGGTTGTCCAGGCAAGACTACTGGAGTGGATTGCCATTCCCTTCTCCAGGGGAATCTTCTTAATCCAGCAATTGAAACCAGATCTCCTGCTTTGTAGGCAGGTCCTTTACCTTCTGAGTCACTATGGAAGTCCAAGACATTGATTTTTTTCAAACTTTTTATTTTATATTGGAGTATAGCTGATTAACAATGTTGTGATAGCTTCAGGTGACCAGTGAAAGGACTCAGGCATACATATACATGTATCCATTCTCCCACAAACTCCCCTCCCATCCGGGCTGCCACGTAACATTGAGCAAAGTTCTGTATGCTATACAGTAGGTCCTTGTTGGTTATCCATTTTAAATACAGCAGTGTGTACACAGACATTGATGTTTTTTAATCGATCAAATGTAAGCTCTGTAAGACGCCCCTCAATTTGTGTGTATCTGATGTTGCTCTATGATTTGACTCAGATTGTGCATTTTGGCAGGCGTCAAATATAGGTGATACTATGTTCTTCTTGGTACACTGTAGCAGGAGGGACAAGATGCTATTTGTTCTATTACTGGTGATGTTAACTTTGGTCACTTGCTTTGGGTGGTATCTACCAAGTTTTCCCATTGAAGACTTAGTATTTTCTCTCTGTAGGAACATTGTGGAGAGATGCTTTTAGATGATGTAAATATCTGGTTATTCTTCAGACTTTGGTTTAGCATCATTTGATGATTCTTGCCTGAATCAGTTATGATGATGGTATGTCCCAAATGCAAATCTTCTAACTCCGATCTTCCATCTACATTTATTAATCAGACTTCTACTGTAAAGAAGAGAATTCTATAATCATTTTTGCATTTACTATGTCACCATGGGTGCATGGACTCTTATTTTATTCAATATGCAGTAATCTTTTACTATCGTTATTTATTTGGATGCTCATTTTGTCTAGATACGGTCAATGGGAGCCCTTTGAGCTGGCTCCTGTGCCCTTTGACAGATACCCATGATTCTTTGGACACTTCCTTAATGTCTTTCACAGGCAGATATTGCAGACTCACTCTGTGCTTTCCTAGCTCCAGACCTGGAATTAGCCATTTGTCCAAGGGGCCCTGGTCCCTTTTAGTGGGGAATGGTAGGTAGAGGCCATGGTCTGCGGCTCCAGGTGTGCTCACTGCTACTGGGGTGTCACTACACGTAGACTCTTTCAGCACACCCAGCTGGGTGCCACAGTTTCTCCATCTGTTAAATGGCAAACAATCATCCTCACCTCCTAGACTGTCTGAGAATTAACTGGGCCAGTGCCTGAAATGTGCTCAGAACCATGTCTAGCCCATGGATAATGCTATGCAAGTGTTTGTTAAGTCAATAAAAGAACCACTGTCTACTGTGTCAGATGGTGATAAATTCCCCAGAAAAAAAAGCCCAACTGTGGAAGCATTCCAATATTATATAGGATAATCAAAGAATCCTTCACTCAGAAGATGACATTTGAGTGCAGACCTGAGGAGGTAAAGGGAAGCAGGCAGAAGAAACAGCCAGTGCAAAGGCCCTGAGGCAGGAACACACCTGGCCTGAAAGTGGAGGCCAGCTCCCCAGACTTCAGGAAAGACAAATTTCTAAGCAGACATGCCATTTTGGGGGGAAAGGAGGAGGTAGTTGGAGGGGGATTTGAAACCTAAACCTAGGCATGGGAACCTCCAGGGATATAGCTAACATGGACCAAATACTCACTCCGTGCATGGGACTGGCTAAGCATTTCCCACAGATTATCTCACTTTGTCCCATAATGCCCTGAAGAGCTGGGCAATGGTACTACCCCATTTTGCAGTTAAGAAGTTTGAGACTTAGGCTGAACGATTAACTTGGCCAGGATGCAGCTCGTAAATTGGGACAGGGCAGAACTGGAAGCCAGTTCATCCTTCTCCAGACCTTGTGAGAGGTGGCAAAGACGTCATGAGCGGCTTTCTCATCTCTGCTCTGTTACTGCGGGGCTGTAGACCAGGGGCGATGTGGGCCTCAGTTTCCCCATTTGCCGAAACAGCAATACCTCATGCTCTGGTGGTATTCCTCATGCTGGACTCACATCAAACTGGAAAGCGAGGTGTGCAGGGCGGGGGTAACTCCCTCCGAGATGTGGCGATGGGCTGCTCCGCATGGCTTACCCACAGCTGCCCCTCCCCCACGGCCCCTCCGACGGCGCCCCCCTTCCTCTTTTTCACCCCATCTTCCCCAGGGGCAGCCAGCCAGCAAAAAGAGTCCCTCGGCAGCAATGATGAAGATGGATGTGTGATTGATTCAGCCCCCCTTCCCTCTGCCCTTCTGGTAGAAAATTAAAAGACCATTTGTTAAGGGGCGAAAGTCCTCAGGTGCATCCTGAGGCCGGACAATTTGTCTCTGTGAAAAGGATGCTATTATGAGAGAGGCTGGATGCAGGCGGAGGGCGGGCCGGAGGGGCGGCTGGGGAGGGGGGAGGCCCTGAGGAGTGAAGGGGCTCCGGCAGGGGTGGGGGGAGGCCCAGACAATGGGGGGAAAAATAATAAATACATCGGAGCGTGCCAGCCGCGGGGCTCCTGGTTAGAGAGGCGGGAGGAGGTGGGGAGCGGGGAGAAGGGGGAGGGGGGAGGGGCAGGGGGCCTGCTCGGGGGCTGGACGAGCGCATGTGCTCCGGCCTCCGAAGCCAATTCCTTTTTCATGACCCTTGTCCGGTACCAGAAGGGTGTCACCCGGCAGCTCTGCCTCCCTCCATTAAGGAGGGTTTGTAAATGACCCTCTTTAAGGAGCGAGTTTCTCTTTATAGACCCCAGTGCAGAGAGGGGAAGGAGGAGGGGGAGCTGAGTGAGCCCCTTTCGCCCTCTTGGGGGTCATTAAGTGATTAGAAAGAAGGGGCCAGTTCTCCAGCCGCCATTCAGACGCGGGGATGCATTTATCACCGGGCGCTATTATTTATTGTTTTTTAAAAGGTTGCATTAGGCTCGCCCTGCTGTCTCCTGCCTCCCTTTGTGTGGTCAACTTCCTTTTGGGGCTGCCTCCTCTAGGATCGCAAAGGCAAGGTTGCCCTAGCACCCACCCCGTGCCCACTTCCCATCCTCTCTCAGTGTCGCTCTCCACCCCACAACATGCCTGCCCCACGCCTCACTCCATGGCCCGCTGCCCTCCTGGAGGCCACTCGCTGCCCTCCCTCACTTCCATGTGCAGGATTAGAGGTAATATCACCACGGGGATCCTGCTGCACCAGCCTGGCCTTGGCTCCCTCTCTCGACACAGGATACCTGTCCACTTCTTCCTCCTTTCCACCAGCACGGGAATTTCGTGAGGGCAGCAGCTCTGGTGTGTGCACGGTTGTATCTCAGATTGCCCAGCACAATGCCTGGCACAGAGTGGACACCCAGGGAAAGCATGCTTGCAAGCACCCCACGGGAGATATCGTTTACTTCCGCTGGGAATCAGAGAACATTCGACCCATTAGACAGATGGGAATACTGAGGCTCAGGGTCACTGCAGAGCTGTGTGTACTGAGATGGGTACAGCTGGGACTTGAAGCTGGCTCTTGGCACTCATGAGAGTGAAAAAGACATTTGAAGGAAAGGAGGTCTATGCAGCCCTCTGATTCTAAAAATCTCTTTGCTTTTGGAAAAAGAAATTTGCAGCCAGCCATGGCCGGAGGACCTAACTTCTCCATTTTCTCATCTGTGATCATTGGAAAATACTAACTTGAAAATTTCCCTCCTCTGCTTAAAACCCGACTCTCCGTGTGACCCTACAAATCTTACCTCCTGTCACTCTCCCTTCTTTCTGTTCCTCCAAGCAGCAAGCTCTTTTAGCTCCCAGGCCTTTGCTCAGGCTGACCTCCTTGCCTGGAGAGCTCTTCTCACTTTCTTGGTCCGGCCTGTGTCCCCGACTTTGCATGTTAGAATCCCCTGGTCAATTTTCTAAAGTTCACCAGCCCTTGAATCCCACACCAGACCAATCGAGGCAGAGTCTCTGGGGGATGGCACTTGGCTGTGGGTCATTTAAAAGTCACACTAGGTGATTCTGAAGCCTTGGGGCAGTTGAGACGCCCCGAGCCAGCCACTTCTATCCCATATCTGATCTGAGCCCAAAGGCCACTCCATGACTGCTGGGCAGGTTCAGGCCAGCTTGCATTGTCTCCCGGTCAGTTATCATACACTCCTTTGCACGAGCATGATTTGCACAACTGTGCCTCCCACATTCACCTGTAAAAGCGCAGGGACTGGTCTGTTCCGTTCACAGCTGTGTCCTCAGTGCCTGGCGCACCACGCAGTAGTTGCTCATCAAGGTTTTGGTGAATGAAGGAGTAAACCCTGAAAGAATGTGAGGCGTTGAACCAAGACCTTGGAACAGAATGAGCAAGGGGCTTTATGTGCTTCACGGATTCGCCCTTTCGCTGTTCAAAGACTGGAGCACAGATGGGGTGATGAGATGCCCAAATACCACCTGACTTTCCCGGTGCTCCTGCTGACCACCTTGCACCCCTCTGCTCTGTGCAGCTGCCCACCCCCACCATCTCCCTGGCCTGCCGTCACACACACCCCCACTTTGCCCCCACCACTGTCATCCCCACGATGCCCTCTCCAGTTCTCTCTGCCAGGGCGTGGAGCTAGGGGTCACCCCCCAACGCCTAGTAAAGAACTTTCCATGGAGTAAGTGTTCAATGCTTTTCTGCTGAATAAACAACTAAGAGTCGGATCTGAATCTTGAAGGAAAGAACGGTAGGGTGTGTGTGTAGTTTGAAAAAGCATTTTTCATCTTATCATGTAATTTTATAACGTCATTGTATATCTGGAAAGCAAAGGAGGAAAGCCTAAATGACAGTGGAAAAATGAAACTCACTGGCTCTAGAGTCAGGCTGCATGAGTTCAAACCTCAGTTTTTCTTCCACTTACGAGCTGTGTTACTACAGACAAGTAATCTCTGTGCCTCAGTTTCTCATCATAAAACTGGTCTTAGGGCTTCCCTGGTGGTCCGGTGGTTAAGACTCCGTGCTCCCAACATAGGGGGCCTGGGTTCGATCCCTGGTCAGGGAACCAGATTGTGTGTGCCACAGCCAAGACCTGGAGCAGTCACATAAATAAATATTTTTAAAGAATCCTCCCAAAACTGTGGTCTTTGCCTTTCAAGGTTATTATTATGCAATAGCACAGATATGATATATAATACTTAGTAATAGTATATGTGTATTATATACAATACATTACAATTATTATATAATCATTTTAAATGAATAAATATGTATAAAGCTCTTGAAACAGTGCCTAGCACATATGAGTGTTCAATAAACAGTATCTGGATTTTTTATTAATTGTATGTATACGTGTGAATGTGTGAAAGTCACTCAGTCGTGTCTCTTTGCGACCCCAAGGAGTATAGCCCACCAGGCTCCTCTATCCATAGAATTCTCCAGGCCAGAATACTGGAGTAGGTAGCCGTTCCCTTCTCCAGGGGATCATCCCAATCCAGGGATCAAACCCAGGTCTCCCGCATTGCAGGAGGATTCTTTACGGTCTGAGCCACCAGCAGAGCCCCGAGCATTGGAGTGGGGAGCCTGTGCTTCTGGGGAGGATGCCTGCCTTTTATGACTCAGAGACTCTCACATCTGGGTGGAGCACCTTAGCGTGGAGGGAGATGGAGACTAGATCCAGATTCCTCTTTTAGGCTTGTCAAAGGTTTGGCCAATGGGAGGCACCATCAAAGGATTGGAGGGCGGAAGGAAGGGAGAAACCAGGATATTTCTCTCTTTCTCTTCTCTGGTAGCAGTTACATCTCTGTGACTCCAGCTCCTTCTGGAGCTGCTACCAGCTGTGGCTCTAGTTCCTTCTGAGGATCCCCAGTGCCTGGCCTCTGGTGCTGCCACCCTCCTTCCCCTGTCCTTCCTCGTTAGGATGGAGATGACTTCCTGCTCTTGCTAATCCCCAGTATCTCCCCACTGTGCCCCCTCGGCTGTCGACACCTTCATCACCAGAGTAACCGATTCCGTGCATCATTCCTTCTGCTGTGAACACGTCAAGTGGCTTCTTCTTCTTTTTAAATTATTCACTGATTTAGTTTGGGCTGTGCTGGGTCTTTGCTGCTATATGGGCCTCTCGTCGTGCGTGGGCTTCTCATTGCAGTGGTCTCTCTTGTTGTGGAGCGTGAGCTTGCGGGCGTGCATGCTTCCACAGTTGCAGCACGTGGGCTAGTCATTGTGCCTTGCAGGCTCTAGAGCACAGGCTTAACAGTTGCCCTGTGGCATGGGGAATCTTCCCTGACCAGGGATCGAACCCATGTCTCCTGCGTTAGCAGGCAGATTCTTTACCCCTGAGCTACCAGGGAAGCCCTCAAGTGGCTTCTGACATCCTTGTTGGACCCTGACAGGTACACGTGGGGGCTCTGGGAATCCCAGAGAGGGGCATGTTCTGTAGCTGGTGGGAACTTGGAGCAGCTTCACAGACGAACTTACACCCAAGTTGAGTGCTGCTGAATGTTCGGTGTCAAGGTTTCCTAGTTGGATCTTCCCTGAGCTTGGCGCTCTCACAACACTTAGTAAGCCCTTCTCTCAGCGTTCCTCAGTCTTGACACTGTGGATACTTCTTCGTTTGGGGGGTGTCCTGGGTGTGAATGTTTATCAGCATCCCTGGTCTCCACCCGCTAGATAGGCCAGCATCCTCCAGCCCCTAGCTGTAACAACCTCAAATGTCTCCAGACATTGCCAGTGCATGCTATGCACACTAAGTTGCTTCAGCTGTTTCTGACTCTATGTGACCCTATGGATTGTAGCTTGCCAGGCTCCTCGGTCCATGGGATTCTCCAGGCAAGAATACTGGAGTGGGTTGCCATGCCCTTCTCCAGGGGATCTTCCTGACCTAGAGATTGAATCCTGGTCTCCTGCATTGTAGGCAGATTCTTTACCATCTGAGCCACTATGGAAGCCCATAATATTAACCACATTGCTCTGGTTGAGGCTCCCTTCCTGCTGTCTGTGTAAGACATCCAGCCCATTGTGTCTGTGCCCGAGAGTCATCCCAAAAGGGCCACTTGAAACACGCTGATATTCAAGCCCCACCCCAAAGTGATTGACTCAGAATATCTGGGGGAGAAACCCTGGGCATTGGGGCATCTTGAAATTTCCAAGGTGATTTTGAAGCATGGTCAAAGTTGAGAGTCACTGAGGTCACCCAGGGACATGTGACTTTTCCCTAAATTATTTCTTGATTCACAGAGAAGGAAACTGAGGCTCAGGCAGCCTAAGAGTTGCCATGCAAGTCTCCTACCAGGTGAGGGGAGCAGCATACCAACCAGGTATTGCCGAAACGCCTTTGTTAAACCAAATATCACGTCTAAAGGGAAAAAAAATCCATGCCTTCTAAACAGTCGCAGGTGTAAACTCACACCAAGCAACACAGCAACCTCTGCTTGACACGTGGTGCCAGCCCTTTCTCAACACAGATGACGAAGACCCCCTGGGGTGTTTTCTTCCCCTCGGCGAGGTCTCCATTTCCCAAACCCATCTCATGCTCCGGAACAGCATCTGTGTCCTGCTTTCTCTCCTGGGACGATCGTGGAGTGCCAGTGGGCGGGAGGTGTTGCCAGCCCACACATCTGTGATGTTGGTGACTCGGGGTGGCCAAGATCCCCCACCTCCTCGGGTCCTGTCATCAGCCAGCCAGACTCTGGGCGGGGACTCTGCTCAGTCCTTCCTCCCAGTGTGGTGAAGGCAGGGCTTTTAGTGGAGCTGCTAGCTGAGGTCAAACGTTACTCTTTCTTTGCATTCAGCACCTTCATTTTCTCAGGGCACAGAAGCTCTGTCCAGTGAACCTCTGTGTGTGTGCTCAGCCGGTCAGTCGTGTCTGACTCTTTGCGGCCCCAGGGACTAAAGCCCACCAGGCTCCTCTGTCCATGCAATTTTCCAGGCAAGAATACTGGAGTGGGTTGCCGTGTCCTACTCCATCATATCTGCCCGACCCAAGGATCGAACCTGTGTCTTTTGCCTCTCCTGATAGGCAGATTCTGTACCACTAGCGCCACCTCGGAAGCCCCTCCAGTAAGCCTAAATCAGTTAATAAGCTTATTTTGGCACCTTTCAAAGGCTTTTTAAAAATCACTCACTTCTTCTGAAAGTCTTCCTGGGAAATTTTAAGTCAAGAACCAGCAAACTCTGCCCTCCTCCCACGGCCACATGTTTTTTTGTAAATAGTTTCACTGGCACACAGCCACGCCCACTAGTTTGCATACTGCATAGGACTGCTTTTGAGCTACAACAGAGTTGATAGTTGCAACAGAACCTGTATGGCCTGCAAAGCCCCAAAATTTATGATCTTGTCCTTTACAGGAAAGCCTTACAAACCCCAGTTTACGATGGTGACTTGGGGTGTAGAGGGGATTTTCTTCTGGGAATCCTGGGTCTCAATTCTACCAACTCATGGGAAGCCTGGGCAAGGTGTGCTAACTCTCCGAGCCTTAGTTTGCCTGTTTGTGATTGAGGATTATTTATTCTTGTTAGCTTCATCTCTGAATTGTATCTCCAAATTGAAATCCCAGATTTCACTCCATCTCCAGTGCCACTGCCTTGGTCTGAGCGGTGGTCTTCCCTTACTTCTACTAGACCGTCAGGCTTTTTGCTGGTTTCCCAGCTCCCATCTCCTTCCACACACACTGCCAGAGGGAACTTTGTAAATTATCAGTCAGATTACATCACTCCCAGCTGAGACCCTCACTGCCTTACCTTCTTCCCATGGCTCCCCAAACCTTGCTAGCTGACACCTTTGCCTCCTATCCTTACCTCCTTCCATCCCTCTCCCTGGCTCACTGTGTGCTAGCCATCCTGGTCTTCGGGCTGTCACTCAAACCCACAAGCTCACTCTTACCCCAGGACCTTTGCACTTGCTATTTTCTCGACCTGGATGGCTCTTCCTCCATCAACATGACTTGTACCCTCAATTCATACAGCTCTCTGCTCACATGTTGCCTGCCTCCTTAGAAAGAGCTTTTCCAATCACCTTCTAAAATACTTAAATTACTTAGTTATTTGTTCATTGTCTCTCCCAGCTAGATTGTAAACTCCACGAGGGCAGGGACAGTGTCTGTCTGGAAAGGTCATCACCAAATGCTCAGGATGGAGAATTGTGCCTGAGTCTGTATGTACTCAAGATATACTTGTTGGAAGAAAGGAAGAAAGGAATACTCATCTTGCAAAGGTTGTCAGAAAGATGGAGACACTGCATGTAAAATATTGAGCACCCTCCCTGGCATGTAAGCAGGTATTCACTGGACGGTAACTCTTATTAGTAATAGTTGTCCAACCCACTGCTCTTAGCTCCTAGGGTGCTCCACCTGCCCCCTCTCTCCTCATCTACAAATTGAGCAGGCCAGGAGGATTTTTAGGTCCTTCTTTGCTTCCTCTCTCTTTGGATCTCTGCTTTCCGGAGGCGCTGCCTGGAGGCTCCCCCATCCCCCCCCCCCCCCTCTCCTCCCCTCCCCCTCCTCTCCCCATCAGGTGTTTTGCTCATCTTGGGTCTTAATTGAGATGGCAAATTCCAGGGACAGGGCTTACAGCCAACTCTGCCAGCCTCCCCTGCCAGGAGCACGAGGAAGAAAACAAAACCCCAGCAACATTTGGAGAGCAACCCTCTTTCTACCCAGAAGAAGGAGTCGCCCTTCTGGCCCACTTGGTCCAGCCCCGGGCGGCAGGAGTCCAGACTGGCCAGAGGCACGGGTCCCGGCTTCCTCTCTGCTCTTGGCCGAGAAGCACCTGACCTCCCCTTGCCGCCCCCACGGCCACTGCGCCAAGCAAAGGGGACAGTATTCTACTAAATGGAGACCAGGTGGTTCCTCAGGCAATTAGAAACCCCCGAGCTGGCGGTGGGCATTGATGTGTAGGAGGGCCTGCTTCCCGTTCTCTCTTTTCTGGCTTTATTTGTTTGCTTTGGATTAGAAAGGCTTGTGCAAAACCGAGCCCTTTTTTCCATCCTGTTTCCACTCCCCGCAGGCTGGGAAAGACCCGACATTTGCAGACACCATCCCCGGTGAGCTGGAGGCAGGCCCTGCAACCTAGCAGCTCACCCGGAAAATGGGAGACTAATTCCTGCCCTATGGGATCGTCGTGAACACGTTTTTGTAAAGGTTACTTCTTATACCTGAGTATTTGAGTCACTTATGTAACAAGGGTCTGAAGGTAGAACTTTCTGGGGAGAAGAAACAGGAAATGCAGAGGTGAACGGGTATCGAAAGCAGCAATGCTCACAGTATGGTTGAGGTTGGGGGGATGGGGCCCTATCCATGGATTTTACTGTGTATCTGGGAGGAAATGAAGGATTAAAGAGGATGGCAGCATTCTCAAGAATCAAGGGAGATTTGCTTTGATGGCTTGGGAGCAGGACCTACAGAGATGTGGACACCCACTTCCTGCTTCCACAGTTTGGTTGAGGGAGGCAGGGCTTACAGGACACAGACCTTTTAGAGCAAACCAGTTCTCTGCATTCCAGTCCCAGCCCTGCCACTAGGCAGCTATGCAACCTCAAGCAAATCACTTAACCTCTCTGAGCTTTCTTTTTCTCATTTAGAAGCGACTTAGCAGCAGCAGCAGCAGCAAGGTGAAGATGGTAGGGCTGTTGTGAAGATTTACTGACTGTAGCATTCAGAGGAGCTCAGTACAATGCTCGTTATATCGTGAGCACTCAGTAAACTTTGAGGTTATCATTATCCTTTTTTTTTTTATTGTTTGTTTTGGCTGAGCCACAGAGCATGTGGGATCTTAGTTCGCTGACCGGGGATCAAACCCATACACCCAGCACTGGGAGTGTGGAGTCAACCACTGGACCACCAAGGAAGTCCTTCATCAGCCACAATAACAATAACACCTCCCATCCCATTCACCAGCCATTGAGTACTGTTTCCAGACTGCAAACCACTTTTCAAGTACACGCTCCTATTTAGAACACAAACAAGCTCAACGTATATTCCCTGATAGCCTACAGGCGGAACTGGGAGGGAGCTTGGTGTCACCTGATGGAGGTGGCCTTGAGTTAAGCCAGAGGACGGGCTGGCTTGGATGGATGGGGGCAGGCAGGGTATTCCAGGTGAGAAGAACCATGTGAGCAAGGACACAGTGGAGGGAAGGTCACAGGACATGGGACAGCGGGAGATAGGTCCGTCTGGAGTGGACAGTCATTACCAGGGGAAATTTAAAATAAGGTCTATGTGCTAATCCTGTGTGCTGGAGTTTCCTCTCTTGTGGTGTCCTTCCTAGACAACCCCTTGGCTACCAGCAGCTCCTTGAATATATTTGAACCTCCTGGCAGCTACCCGACATCCTCTCTCTTTCTTTCCTTCCTTCCTTGCTTCCTTCCTCTGTCCTTCCATTCTTGTATCTATTCTTCTATACACCCATTCTTTTTTTTTTAAAGTTAATCATCCACTCAAATATCTATCCAGCTATTCATCAGTCCATCCATCTACCCATCTTCCTTCCTCTTTTCCTTTCATAAATCCTCTACCAGTCTTTTGTAGTGACCCCTTCTTTCCTGTCCTCTATCCTTCAGCTTTTCCATCCACCCACCCATCCAACCACCCATCTATCCATCTATCCATCTGTCCAAATCAATTCATTTCAATCAGCCATTCATTTGTTTATTCCTCTAACAGACATTCAACTGCCTGCATGCCAGGCTCAGAGGGAGAGCTCAAAGATGAGTTCAACAAGGCACATAGTAGGTACTCAATCAAGACGGGTTACTGGATTTCCTATGAGAGTTCCCCAGCCGCTATTGAACCTTACTGACCTCAAGTAGATTTCCCAAGGCAATCCAGCGGTAAACAACATGATTCCCCTCTGAAGTGTTTGGATGACGGAGAGGGGAGGTGTCAGAGGTAGGAAAGAGAACATAGAAATCAGTGCTGAATCCCTCCCCATTTAGCCTCCTGCCTCATGGCTTCCCGGCTCTCCCACACATCCTAGGGCATCAACTTACCACTCTCATTTCCTCCTTGTGATCCTATTGGGGCCTTAAGTAATCAGTGACCCCCAAAGCACCTTCTTCTCTCAACAAGAGCTGGTTAAAGGCAACACGCAGGGTTCTTGATTTCAGTGGCTGCTAGTTCAGTGGGTAGAAAGGGATGTCAGGAAACACCACACCAGTGGTTTTGTTTTGATTCTTTAAAAAACCAAGATGGAAACCTGTAGGAAGTGGAATGCTGCCTAACCCAGACCCTAGTTAGATCTTGATCAAATATTCAAATCCCACCACCTGTTTGGGAAAACCACTGATGCTTCTCTCAGCAGCAAGCTGGTCTCACTCATCCCAGGACCCAGAGGTACCAACTGCCCAGAAGTTAGGGCTGGAATAGCCCCAGATCATGGTCCACAGGGTGGAATGTAACCCCGTGGGGCTCCAGGAGAGGGTTTTTACCGCTGTGTGTGCAGAACACTATCTGATGCTGAATCTCATGGTGAGAAAAAGACTCCCTTTTGCATCCTTTCAATTCCATCAAGGATGAAGTCTCAGCTAGATACTGCTTTGCCTGTAACACCACCCAACACTGGCTAATCTCCATTTTTAACAAGAGAGAGCAAACCCAGACAATGATCTCTCAGCAGATAGTAGGAATGAGCTAGAATTTAATAATAATGTTTTCTTGTGATATTTATTTGTCCAGTTAGTTTCTGATTATGACATTTCAGTGGTTTCCCACTTAAGGTCAGGATAAAAAGTTTTCCTCTCAAATAAATCTAGGGGAACTTCCCTGCCAGTCCAGTGGTTAAGATTTCACCTTCCAGTGCAGGGGGTGAGGGTTCAATCCCTGGTTGGGAAGTTAAGATCCCACATGCCTTGCAGCCAAAAAACCAAAACATAAAACAGAAATGATATTGTAACAAATTAAATAAAGATTTTTTTAAATGGTCCACATCAAAAATAAATCTTAAAAATAAAATAAATTTAGGTAAAAACTGAGTCAATTCAAATAAACATATGAAGTAAATGATGTTCAGTTCAGTTCAGTCGCTCAGTCGTGTCCGACTCTTTGCGACCCTATGAATCACAGCATGCCAGGCCTCTCTGTCCATCACCAACTCCCAGAGTTCACTAAGGGTGCTAATATCTGACACAGGGCTTTTGGAAAGGAGTCAAGTTTGAGAGATTCTCATTATATCCAAATTCATAAAGGTAAAGAGTAGATGGCTAATGCTGATACAGTGCCTACTATGTGCTAGACACATTTCTAAGGTTTTAAATAGGCCTTGGGACTGAGGACTGCTCAACAGCCCTAGAAGGTAAGTAAAATTGTTAGCCCATTTCACAGAGGAGGAAACTGAGACTCAGAGAGGTTAAGCAACTTGCCCGAAATCTCACAGTTAGCAAATGGCCAAGGCAGGGCTTGCACCCAGGGAGTCTGGCTCTTAAGGACTGTACTCAGCACCACTAGGCTGCAATTCCAGAAGAGGAAGAGGTGATGACACCCAAAGATAATATTGGGTTGACCAAAAAGTTCATTCAGGTTTTCCTATAAGATGTTATGGAAAATGAACTTTTTTGCCAACCCAGTGTATGTTTTACATACTCCCTGTCTCGTGACCACCCCTGGATTATTTCTCTAATTGGTTTGATCCAGAGTCTTAGCAATTCCGGAAGTAGAATAGCCAATGGAGCTGTTAACACCTAGCCTGAGCTGGGTCCAGTGAGAATCCTCTTTTTTCCCCCAGCAAGGGTTGGGCATCCACTAGTCTGCTCCCCTGGGCCTTTCATTCTCCCCTGGCTCTTCTGTTTTCCAATCCTGACTCTGGGCAGCCTTTCCCCAGGGCCCCCTAACCCTGTAAACCCTGCCCCCCAGCTGGCTTGCCCTCTACCCAGGCCTCCCAGGAGCCGGGTTCCCTGGGACAGCGGGCCAGGCCCGCGATGCCCCACTGCCCGCCTGTACTTGAGCACGGCCTCTTTGTCTCTCTACCCTTGGGACAAATGTCTCATTCCCCAGGGTGTCAAGGGGAAAATTAATCACCCGGGGGAGATCAGTCAGCCTGCTGACTTGGCAGGGGAAAGACAAAGAGAAATAGGGTGTCTCAGGGATTGGTTGGGTCCCCCATTAAGGGTGGAAAAATGCTTGCTGTGCGATTACAAATGGGCAACAGTCCCGTCGGCGACTCCCGTCCCCGTCACCTCGGGGAAATCGCTGCTGATGCGGTTCTGGCTGGAGAAGGTGGCTGTCTCCTCTCCCGGTCACTCTGGCGCTGCCCTCCTCCAGGTCAAACCCCAGCCCCTCCACCTGCCTTCAGGACCGGCGTCTGCTTTCGCCCCCCAGCTGTGCGTCCTGCCTGGTCACTCTGAAGTCAAGGTCCGGTCACTTTGGCATCAAACCAGTGGCACCTTAAAAAAAACACAAAGCAGGGACTTCCCTGATCCAGTGGTTAACACTTCACCTTCCAGTGCCGGGGGTTTAGGTTTGATTCCTGGTCAGGGAACTAAAATCCCACCTGTGTGTGCGTGCGTGTGTGTGTATGTGTTAGTTGCTCAGTCGTGTCCAGCTATTTGTGACCCCATGGACTGTAGCCTGCCAGCTCCTCTGTCCATGCGATTCTCCAGGCAAGAATACTGGAGTGGGTTGTCATGCTCTCCTCCAGGGCATCTTCCGGGCCCAGGGATCAAACTTGCATCTCCTACATTGGCAGGCGGATTCTTGACCACTGAGCCGCCTAGCAAGCCCGTTCAAGTATATGCTAAGTGAATTAGAAATAGAAGATTTGGACTTCCCTGGTGATACAGTGGATGGGAGTCCACCTACTCCCTTCTGGACCCAGGGATCAAAACCATGTCTCCTGCATTGGCAGGCAGATTCTTTACCATTTGAACCAACAGGAAAGCCCCAAGATCTCGCGTGCCCTGAGACCAAACTCAAAACACGAAACACAGGCAATATTGTAACAAATTCAATAAAGCCTCTAAAAATGGTTCACATCAAAAAAACAAAACATCAAACCAGTGGCTGTCTGTGGGGAGGGAGCTGGGGGTAGAGGTAGGATAGGGGTAGGGTCGAAAGAGCCACAAACTACTCTGTATAAAATAAATAAGCTACAAGGATATGTTGTGCAGCACAGGGAATATAGCCAATATTTTATAATAACTATAAATGGAGTATAACCTTTAAACATTGTGAATATCTATGTTTATATCTATACTTTATATCATGTGATACAGCAACGATATTTCAATAAAAAAGTAAAATTAAAAAAAAATTTTTTTTTTGTTCACACTATGCAGCACACAGGATCTTATTTCCCCAACCAGGGATTGAACCTGTGCCCTGCAGTGAAAGTTCAGAGTCTTAACCGATGCGCTGCCAGGGAAATACAAAAACTGAAATCAAACCAGTCAATCCTAAAGGAAATCAGTCTTGAATATTCATTGGAAGGACTGATGCTGAAGCTGAAACTCCAATACTTTGGCCACCTGACGGGAAGAACTGACTCCTTGGAAAAGACCCTGATTCTGGGAAAGACTGAGGGCAGAAGGAGAAGGAGACAACAGAGGATGAGATGGTTGGATGGCCTCACTGAATCAGTGGAGCTGAGTTTGAGCAGGCTCCGGAAGATGGTGAAGGACAGGGAAGCCTGGCGTGCTGCTGTCCATGGGGTCGAAAAGAGTCTACTTAGTGACTAAACAACAACAACGAAAAGAGAAAGGATCTTAAAAAAATTGAGCTCTAATTCACATATAGTAAAAAATTGTGAATCATTATTTTGTACACCTGGAAATTAGTTAATATTGTACATCAACTATACTTCATTAAAAAAAAAAAAAAACCCTGAATGACTCTTGAACCATCGTATGGGAGGTACCATAGTGTAGGGTTTATGGGTACAGATTGGACCTGGGTTAAGGGGAGCCTGTGTGACCTCAGGCAAGTTGCTTAATCTTTCTGGGTCCCAGTGTCCTCCTTTGGGAAATGGACCGTCCCTGCTGTGCCAGTCTTGGGCTTTGGATCCCATCCCTGCTCTCCTGTTTTTCCCACAGACAGCCCAGCCCAGGTTCCCCTGTGTCAGCCAGGTCTAGCCATTGAGAATAGAGGGGAAGGGAGAGGCCGGGGGGTTTCTCCCTCTCTCCCCTGCCCTGGGGGCATCTCTGCCAGCGGCTGCCTCTCCTCCTGCTGGGTTTCCAGCTGTGGCTCCAGCTTCCAGCAGGAAGCTCTTGGTCGCTGGGCTCTGGGAACGTCACTTCACTCCCTCTGTACCTCCAGCCTAAGTGGAGGGAAGCACTGGCTGGTAACCAATTTCTTGCCTTAACTTCCCTCTGGGCTTGTACTTAAAGAGGTGTCTGTCTCCTGGTCAGATGCTGATTGATATGCTATCTCATAGGGCTGTTATGGGACTGGACGAGTCAGGGTGTGAAGAAAGATTGAAGCACTTTGAAATGCGTCTGGCACAGAATAGGTGCCACACAAGTGCTTGTTACATAAAATAAGAGCAGCTAATATTGAGCTCTTACACCCCAACAGGCATTTTGCCTTGTTGCATCATCTCGCTTAATTATCACAAGGCCAGTCCATCCTAAAGGAAGTCAGTCCTGAATATTCATTGGAAGGACTGATGCTGAAGCTGAAACTCCAATACTTTGGCCACCTGATGCGAAGAGCTGACTCGTTTGAAAAGAACCTGATGCTGGGAAAGACTGAAGGTGGGAGGAGAAGGGGATGACAGAGGATGAGATGGTTGGATGGCATCACCTACTTGATGGACATGAATTTGAGTAAACTCCGGGAGTTGATGATGGACAGGGAGGCCTGGCGTGCTGCAGTCCATGGGGTTGCAGAGTCGGACACGACTGAGCGACTGAACTGAACTGAGACATTTTGACCATCTCCAATTTACAGGGAAGCACACTGAGGGCTCAGAGAGGGTCAGGGATGCACAGGGTGCCGCAGCTTATATATAGTAGAACCCACAGGCTGTGTGCCCTTTGACAGAGCCCCTGTACATCTGTGGGTCTCGGTCGCCTCAGTCTCAGTTGGGTTGTTCGATTCCTGCCCCCTCTGCTTCAGAGGATCACTGTGACAGTGAGATGAGATGACAGATTCTAGGGACTGTTATTGTAACCTCAACCCTTCATTGCAGAACAGTTGTGAGTTACACACAGTTGTCCCATTTCACAGATTGGCAATCTGAGGCTCAGAAACAGCTAAGTATGTTTGCAAAGTTGGATGTCTAGGCACCATTGTGTGTCTATAGGTTAATGTCATCACATTTTTCCAGTTCTTTCTTCCTTGCCTTTCTCTCTGGTCTTGCTCTTTCTTTCTCAGGAGTGACAAGTCACCCGCAGACGTATCCAAGCTCTCAAGGGGCTCAAGTTCTGTGTTTTCTTTTCCTTCACTCCTCAGCCCAGTTCTTGAAAGCTATTTCTAAACATAGAAAGAATTGATCTAGCAAAAAATGGGTTAAATCCACTAGCCATGTGTGGCTATTTACTTTTACATTAATTAAAATGAAACAAAATTTAAAGTCCAGTTCCTTAGTTGCCCTGGACACTTTGAGGGCTCCGTGGTCACCCTTTTGAATAGCACAGGTCTAAAACATCTTCATCATCACGGAGTTCATTAGTAAGGCTGGTTCATGACTGACATTTCAGGTTGAATATTCCTTGCCGTGGGAGCAGCAACCCCGACCTCTACCCACTGAATGCCAGTAACATCCCTCTCCAGTACTGACAACTCAAAATT
Organism: Oryx dammah; assembly: GCF_014754425.2. NCBI lineage: Eukaryota > Metazoa > Chordata > Mammalia > Artiodactyla > Bovidae > Oryx > Oryx dammah. The sequence continues at coordinate 60,324,482 of NW_024070196.1, read as the reverse complement.
ATCTCCTGACTGTATCAAATGTCTCCTGGGAGGGTTAATGTGGCCCCTGGTTGGGAACCACTGGCCATGGTGATTTAAAAAAAAATTCTTTTCTGACTCAGAACTAAGAGAAATGGGCATATTAATGCAGCTGGAAGGACTGAGGTTTTAACGCAGAGAAATTCCTTGCTGAGATGGTGATAGAAATATGGATCTAGGGATCAGCTAGACCTTTATTGAAAGCCCTACTCTGCCACCTTCTTGCTGAGTTACTTTAGGCAACTTGGTTTACCTCTCTGAGCCTCAGCTATAGTGTTCTCAGCTATCAGATGGGGGTAATCAGATGATGCATTTGAAGTGTTTGGAACACAAGAGGCACCCAGGAAGGGTAGCTCCCCCCTTTCTTAGAGCAAGTTTGTCTCCTGCAGACAGGAAATCCGTGACAAAGTGGTCCTAGGAAGCAGGGGATGGGAGATCTTGCCTGCTGTGAGGGTCCCCGAGTCTGGAACCAGACAGACCTTACCCCTGATCCCCAGGGGGATGCTCTGGGGGCCCTGCCCTCAGGTCGGGTCCTGCTGGGGTGGGGGCAGACAATGGAGGTGCACCACTGTAGGGGCCAGAGGAAAGGGGGGACCAGGGGTCCATTCATCTAGAAAATCCATCAATGCAGAGGAAGGGGGTGGGCAGCTCCACCCAGGAGGGGTTTGCAAGCCAGGAGTGAGGAAAATTGATGCTTGCAGGAGACAAAGAGAGCAGGCCAGAGTGGGCCCCCAGGCCAGCTCCTTCCACAGGTGATAAGATTGATGGGCAGACGAAGGAGGCCGCCTGAGTGATAGATAATTTCAAATCGGCAGTAAACACGGCTGTGGGGACTCCTGGCTTTTCTAACGAGTGTGACACACCAGTGTGGAGGGGAGATCAGGTGACTGATTAGCAAACCAGACAGCCAGAGAGCCTTCTGAGAGGTAGCTGGGCTTGGCGGTGCTGTCTCTGGAGGAGGGCACGTGGAAATGAAGCCCGGGCGGACGGAGGTGTACGCAGAGCCTCGAGGCTCAGGCATCTCAGCCGTTGTGTGTTCTTTTTGTTATTCACCCAACGAGTATCTACTGACCTCTTACTATGTGCTACATGCTGGGCTCCATGCTGCAGATACAGCTGGGCGCAAGGCAGACAGGGTCCCTGCCCTCATGGGGCATCTAGTCTTGTGGGCAAGACATTGAGTAAACAATGAAACGAATGAACAAGTCAATTTTTCGGTTGTTACGGTCTCTCTGAAGGATATAAACCAGAGGATGGGGGCTTCCCTAGTGGTGAGTGGTTAAGAGTCTGCCTGCCGATGCTGGGGACACGGGTTCGATCCCTGGTCCGGGAGGATCACACATGCTGCAGAGCAACTAAGCCCATGCGCCACAACTGTTGAGCGTGTGCTCTAGAGTCTGGGAGCTGCAACTACTGATGCCTGCATGCCATGGAGTCCATGCTCTGCAACAAGATAGGCCACCGCAATGAGAAACCTGAGCATCAGAACTCGAGAGTAGCCTCCGTCTGCTGAAACTAGAGAAGGCCTGCACGCAGCAAAGAAGACTCAGTGCAGTCAAATGAATAAATAAATATTTGAAAAATAGAGGAGAGGGTGGGGAAGAATGGCAGAGGGGCTGCTTCCGATCAGTAAACTCAGGCACAGCCCCTCTGAGGACAGGACGTGCTGCTGAATGGTGAGGAGGAGCCGGCCATCCAAAGAGGGGAAACTGAGGACAAGCAGCAGTCATCTTGGGGCTTCCCCAATGGCTCAGCTGGTAAAGAACCTGCCCGCCAATGCAGGAGACATAAGAGATTTGGGTTTGACCCCTGGGTCGGGAAGATTCCCCTGGAGGAGGGCATGGCAACCCACTCCAGTATTCTTGCCTGGAGAATCCCATGGACAGAGGAGCCTGGAGGGCTACAGTCTGTGGGGTTGCAAAGAGTCAGACACGACTGAGTGTGAACGTACACACACACAGGAGTCATCTTACCTACACAGAACTTTTTCACACAGTGCTGTGCCTGGCATACAGTAGGTGTTTAATAAGGAGGAATGAACATGGGAGGAGAATGGAGGGTGGGTGAGAAGGTCCTGTGGGAGTGTGGGCTTCCTCCTCCCCGGGACGTTTCACGAACTCGGCTGACTCTCTCTGGGTGTCTTAGAACAGTCTGGGCCCGAGGCAGGGGAAGGAACCACGTGAAGTGGCTGTGTGTACACCTCTGTGTGTGTACCTCTGTGTGTGTTCTTGTTTGTCTCCTCTCATTAGCTTGCAACCTCCAGAAGGGCAGGGATTTCTGACAATTTGTTCATTGCTGCATCTCCAGTGCCTCGAACAGTGCCTGGCACATAGTGGACACTCAATAAATATTTGTTGAAGAATGAGCAGATGATGAGTGAGTGAATTAAATTCTCACACACCTCATCAGGTAGGCACTTTTATCATCCCCGTCTGCAGATGAGGAAATGGAGGCTTAGAGATTTCAATGACTGAGCAAAGTCTATGGTTAGTAAGAGGCAGGTTGTCTGAGGTCAAAACCCAAGGTTTTCCCCTTTAGTCCAAATGGTCTCTGATTTCATAAGCAGCGTACCAGCTGGTAAGTGAGAGTGAAAGTGTTAGTCGCTCAGTTGTGTCCGACTCTTTGCAATCCCATGGACTGTAACCCACCAGGCTCCTCTGTCTATGAGATTTCCCAGGCAAGAATACTGGAGTGGGTTGCTATTCCCTTCTGCAGGGCATCTTCCTGATCCAGGGATCGAACCTGGGTCTCCCACACTGCAGGCAGATTCTTTACCATCTAAGCCACTAGGGAACTGGCACAGCAAGCAAAAGGCAAGAGAAAAAGATTCCCCTATAATCCCACTGGATGAGAAACTCATCCTGATTATGTTTTGGGAGTTGGGATCAGGTCTTGTCCACAGGCACGATTCCTTTACATGCTTTTTGTTTGTTTTTATTTTTATTTTTTTCTTTTGGGACATGCTCTGTGGCATGTGGGATCTTAGTTCTCAGACCAGGAATTGACCCTTTGCCTTCTGCAATGGAAGCATAGAGTCCTAACCACAGGTTGCCAGGGAAAGCCACTGCTTGTTTGTTTTGTGGCTGGATCTACTTTGAGAGGGCATCAGCTACTCCTTCTAGGAAGACAGTTTGGGGCCCAGAGATAAGGTGATGCTTTTGGCTGGGTTCTTCCTCCTCACCCTGTTTACCCCAAGAAATCTCAAGTTGTGTCTACCCAGGTCCCTTTGCAAGAGTACCTGGCAGGCAATAAATTCAGTTCTTTATACCCAGCCATTTTCTAGGCGCCAGAGGGCTTGGTTACATCATGAGACAGGATGCCTAGGACACCAAAGCAGCCCAGACTTTCAACAAATCTTTCTCATCCAGATTCTACGTGTGACTCATGGAAGTGTCTATCTTGGGGCACAGCTTTCGCAGGCAGAGCTGGGGGAGAGCATTGTCACCTTTTTTCTCTTACAACATCCCCTGCAGAGGAGTTGTCTCATTAGCATAAAACATAGCAAACCACTCTGGGCCTCAGTTGCCTTCTCTGTATAATGGGAATAAGAGCACCCATGTCATGGGGTCACTGAGGGGGTTGCCTTGGTTGTACTCAGAGGACACGTAGAACACAGCCTGGATGTGCAGGCCCACAGGCCATGGGGGTGTTCGGCTTCCCCGCCCCCCTGCCCTGGGCACTGAGCTGTGTGCTTCTCACATACCTGTGCAGCCACGTGCTGTCCGTCCACAGACAACATTCAGTCTCAGGGATATGGTCAGTTCGTAACAGCACACGTGTCCTGGATGCTCACTTGGTACCAGGTATGCGGGGCTAACTTCTGCACACAGATTAGCTATTGAATCCTTCCAATAACCCGGTGAGGTGGGTGCTACTGTTCCCATTTTACAAATGAAGAAACTGAGGCATGGAGAGTTTTGATTGCTTGCCCAAGGCGATGCCCAGTGCACATGACCCTGGCTTTCCTGCTCTGCTGTTGAACTCATTCCAGGGACACAGACCTCAGAGGGGACCGACTAGGCCCTTTGTGCCCTGCTGGAGCCCAGAGAGCAAGGAGAGAGCCCACCAGCACACACTGGCCCAGCTTCCCTCTGAGGGCTTCGGTCCTCTGCCCTTCCAGTGTCCTTGACCCTGCGTGGCGAGGGGTCACCGTCTCATCTGTATGACTCCCGCAGAAAGCCGGCGACGGCTCCCAATGCATCACCAGGTGGCAGTCACGCCAGAGCCAGCGTGTCATTTCCATCCATCTTTTTTCCAACCGCTCCTTGTCAGGAAGCAGGAGAGGCCAGGCGGGGGTAGGAGGAGAGGAACAGGGAAAGATGGATGGGGTGGGGGCGGACGGGGAGGAGGAGGATGGCGGAGAGGAAAAGGGGGAGAAAAGAGGAAAGAGAAAGAAGAGAGCGGATGAGGAAGAAGAGGCTGATGAAGAAAGGAGGTGAGACAGAAATGTGGAAGGGGGACAGAGGTGTGTGATGATGAAGGAAGGGATGAGAGAGAAGGAAGAGGTGCCCAAAGAGGACTCGGAGAGGGGAACAAGGGTGTGGGAGGGACAGGGGAGAATGGTGACCAGCAAGGCTGCAAGGGAATGCAAAGTGTCAGGATGGACTTTTGCAAGGGAACCCAGGCAGGAGGGAGCTCCGAGGGAGGGGCTGAGAGGCAGGAGGCAAGGAGGCTGAAAACCACCAGCTCCTTCATTTTCTTGTTTTGTCAATCACAGCTGGTCTAGCCTCTACTAGGTGGCCCCCGTGCAAACACTAGATCAAGGCGGTGGTCATTGGAGGGACATGACTGTGTGCGATGGGGAAGTAAGAGGCTCCCAGCAGATGTCCCTCTAGGACTGGGCCGTCCCTGTGTGTCCTGGGGCTGAGATTTAACCTCTCTAAGCCTCATTCCCTCATCCACAAGGCAGGTGTAATAAAAGCCTTCCAAGGCATGGAGGGCATGCATGTGACGTAGACACAGAGTACCAGTCCAGTTATCATAAGGGGTATGCCCCTTGTGGTCAGGAGAGAATTTCTCAGAAAGAAATCATTTCTCTACTCCCCTTACAGGTCTTGGAAATCCTAGGGGCCTGCCGAATGGATGATGGAGCCCCTTCCTGGAGCAGAAACGTCCCAAGAGGGTATTTTGTGGCAGAAAGGGCACTGGATTAGGCGCAGATTTGGTGAATTCTTGATAACACTGAGTGAACATCTTTGTGCATCCATCTGCTGGTTTCTGAGGAATTGATTCTCAGAATAAATGTGCAAGGTAGAGTTTAAGGCATTGAGCAGGGAGCTGGTTATTCCCCATCAACCCATTCATTCTCTACCTTCTGCCTTGCTCTGTGCCCTACGAAGTTGAATATACTTCCTGGGCTCTCTTGCTTTGGGGCTTACACATCTGGCAACAGAAGGCTCCCACAAAAGACTGGAAGTGAGAGGAAAGAAAGACTGGGCAATTGCTTCCTGGCTCCCTCCTGGCTTCTACACTGCCTTGAACCATTCTTGTCCCTCCAGACTACAACTCCTATGGTCTCTTCCCAAACCTCACCGTGCCTTCCTGGAACCACTTCCTCCCCTTCAGCACTAGGGTCGGGGGACAGCTCCCCCCTTGTTGCCAGCCCCTGGGCCCTTCAACCTTTCTTACTGATTCTCTTGATTCTCCGTACATCTCCATAAGCAGTCCTTTCATTAAAATCTTTTTATTTGAACCATCTTGGGAGGCTTGCACCATTTACCAACAACATAGCAAGCATTAGCTGATGAGCTTTTTAAAAATAGTATAGGGGTTGTGAATGGCATTTCCAAATTTTCATTTGCCCTTCTTTGATGATTAGTAAAGGCTGCAGTATGGTTCTCAGTGAGTGGCAATTTTGGACCCAGGGGACATTTGACAATGTCTGGAGACATTTTTGATTATCTCCAAAATAAGGAGGCTACTTGAAGCTAGTGAGCAGAGCCCAGAGATGCTGTTAGATGTTCTACAATTCACCGGACAGCCTTCACAACTGGAAATTAGCTGGCCCCAAGTGTCCCAAGATTGAGAAACCATTGCCCACAGAGCACATGGGGGCCATTTTTTAAACCCTTGATAGGAACATCTGTGTCCTAAGAATTTGGCAAATACAGACAATAGACCTGACTTGGCAATCATTTGTTTTGTGATCTTGGCTGACATTCTTCATCAGTTCAGTAAGGCCTTCTGTCCTTGTCCTGTGCCCCCACCCCCCACTGACTTTTGGTGATGACCAAGTGGGGAAACAGGCAGGAAAGGGTTTGGAAATGTGTAAAGTCCCTTGCAAATCAACCAGACTATGGTTCCTGAGTACCTACCAGGTGCTGAGAGTTCAGATCAGGAATTCACTGACCTGGAAAAGTGTAACAGAGATGCATGTAATCCAAGAGGGGCCACTGCATATGTAGGTCTCCAGAGGGTGGGGCTGCTGGTGGCCAGAAAGCCATGGGAGCTTCCTGATCCAACTTTTCCTTGCACAAGGGAAAAGGTCTTGAAACTGTCTATATTTTCCCAACTGGCTAGGTCACAGGAAGGGCGTTTGTGGACCGAGCTCCTTAAGCCAGCACTGACTTTTAGAATTTTTTAGCCTTGAGGGAGGAGAGGGTGAAGTTGGGGGTGGGATCATCAACCACAGGTCCTAAGATAATAATAACAACAACAGCTCACCTTCATGAGCACACACCAGGTGCCAGGTGTGTAACCCTTCAACACAGCCCCCAAAGAGTAACAGTCTTGCTTATCACCCCCATTTACATTTTGGGAAACTGAGCTGTAGAAAAAGTAATGACTTGTTCAAGGTCACACAACTTACAAGTGTCTGATCAAGGACTGAAAAGCGATCCCATTTGATTCTAGCATCAACACCGCTGACCACTGAAAATACCTCCTATGTCTTGTTCCTTCCATGGCATGTTTTGGTGGGGTTGGTACATTTGTCCATGAAACTCTCTTCTTTTCTAGAAATATATACTCAGCTCTGCCATTGCTGCTAAACCCTGGGAGCTCCCATCTTATTCCCCACTTTTCTCATCACAGCTTAGCATGTTGTGTTTTGGGTCTCGGGGGACCAAGGGCAAAGCACCCTATTCTCTGGGTCAGTGTCCTCAGCACAGAACAAAGCCAGGTCCAAACACCATAGATATGTGCCTGCGTTGTGCACAGATGCACACCTAGCTGGTGCTAGAGAAACATGTGTTCAAGGAATGAAGGGAAGGTACCTGATTATTCCTTGGGATGGGGGCACTTTTGTCTTTATGTTTGAACATAGGCGTGTTTGACATGAAGGCACCATCTCATGCTGTGAGGATGGACATCGTGCATTGGTCCCCAGTTTTGGTCCAAGCTCTCTGCGTCCTGCACTTCACTCCCTCCTCCAGCCCCGTCCTGGACTAGGCTGCCCCTCTCCATCTGCCATGCCGCCCCTTCCCTGCCTCACTACCATCCCAGGAGAGCAGTGCCAATGCTAGTGATGGAGGAGAGGGAAAAAAGGAGGGCCGTGGCTTGACTGGGCTGCAGGGAGGGACCTCACACTCACACGTCTTTCTTCCCCAGCTTCTGCTGAGCTGAGAACAGACTTGGAAAAGAAGCAAACCGAGGTGGTGAGAATATCAACAGAGGCCATACCTGTATGGTCTCCGCTCAACCTTTTGCTGAAATGCTGAAGGTTGGCCGAGAGAGAGAGAGAGAAATGGGAGAGAGCAAAGGAGACAATCCACTGTGGATTTCTGTTTACACAGAGCAGAGCTGGTGTTATTATTATTATTTTATTTTATTATTATTTTAGAGCTGGTGTATGAAAGCATTGAAACACACAAACACACACACACACATGCCCATTTTATCTCCTCCACTAGACTATAAGCTCCAGATACTCTATACAGACATCTGATTGAGTGTCTTTCATGGGGGTAGCAATCAAGAACATTTGAAACCAAAATGGCCCCAGAATATGGCTTGTGTGGTTGCTTTTCAAACAGACCGTAGACGTATCATCCCTAGTAGAAAGTATTTTCTTGTGTCCTCCCTACCTGTTACCCATTGTCTAGTCCCTCCCCATCACCACCTAGACAAGGGGAAAAAGATGAAGTCAGAAACTCAACTGATTTACAGGCGCCATTTTCCCCATTCTTAGACACACAGGCATGACATCTAGTGTGACACCCAGCAAACACGTACACACACACACACAGAGATACACACTCATATAAATAGCATACACACTCAAGTACAGACACAACTCCTCCTGGAAACATACACCCAAACACTTGTAAACAGAGCTGTCATACACAAAAACATAGGCTATATGTACATATATATATATATATATATATATATATATAT